>NC_064648.1:104200833-104258855 GCF_023864345.2 Schistocerca serialis cubense
AAGTCGGGACGGGGACAGAGACAGGAATGGTGCGAATGCACTGCAAATTACGCAAACACCTCGTCTGAGGCGAGGCGAGGCGGGGCGAGGCGAGGAAGCTCACATCGCCAGCAGTGGCGCCCTCCAACAAGACACTGCCACACCCCGCACAGGCCTTACGCCGGTCGGCCGCGCGCCAGCCCTCCTGCGCTGGACACCAGGAACAAGATGCGTCTTCCGCGAGTGTCGAAGGCTGCACGCGCCAAGCGGATGACAGGAGGTGCAACGAGAAGCTGCGCGTCTCACACACACGGCGGCGCGCCCGCTAATTCGGCAGTCGCTCTGCTGGCACGTCGGATTGCGGAAGGAAGTGCTTACAATTACAATTCTGTTCGTGTTTTATGTTGTACAGTTGTTAGCTTGTAACGATGTAATGTTAATAAATAAATTCATAAATCTCCAAAAAAAAAAAAAAAATACACGAAGCGCGTCCTTCCGGCTCATAAGTTTTGGATCTCAGGATTGCGTTCGCGCTAACGTGACGAATTGTCAATAAAAAAAATGCGGCTGCTTTCGACCGAAAAGTATGATTTTGTGTGTGTTGGGATAAGAACCGAATGCGAATTCTTCCATGCGCCTACATTATATGGGCGCCAACGGCCATACCATGTTGAATACACCGGTTCTCGTCCGATCACCGAAGTTAAACAACATCGGGCGTGGTTAGTACTTGGATGGGTGACCACCTGGGAACACCACGTGCTGTTGGCTCCCTTTCATTTACTTTTTTTTTTATACCGCCCTCTTTCCATACCACCGTTCTGTTGTGACAAAGATTCTTGCTTAAGCATTTTAATCTACTGTAATGACCATAAGGTGCGAAATTGCAGTAAATATCTCAGTTTGAGGGAGAATGTGCTAACCAAGTTCGCCAGGAAGTCTTTGAAAACGACAAAACAGTACGAATCGGCAGATGTGTTCTGAAATACGTCAGCGCCTGTTGTTGTGTAGCGGTGTACAATTCCTACGTCGATATGTAATTATAAATTTATTCCTTAGTCGACTCGTCTCGTCTCGTCATCTCCTGCAGACGTTTCTTGTGCTTGCGCTGTTATATGGGCCACGACCCGAGCGGCAGCGAGCGGCAGTCGAGCAAAGTCGGGACAAGTCGGGACGGGGACAGAGACAGGAATGGTGCGAATGCACTGCAAATTACGCAAACACCTCGTCTGAGGCGAGGCGAGGCGGGGCGAGGCGAGGAAGCTCACATCGCCAGCAGTGGCGCCCTCCAACAAGACACTGCCACACCCCGCACAGGCCTTACGCCGGTCGGCCGCGCGCCAGCCCTCCTGCGCTGGACACCAGGAACAAGATGCGTCTTCCGCGAGTGTCGAAGGCTGCACGCGCCAAGCGGATGACAGGAGGTGCAACGAGAAGCTGCGCGTCTCACACACACGGCGGCGCGCCCGCTAATTCGGCAGTCGCTCTGCTGGCACGTCGGATTGCGGAAGGAAGTGCTTACAATTACAATTCTGTTCGTGTTTTATGTTGTACAGTTGTTAGCTTGTAACGATGTAATGTTAATAAATAAATTCATAAATCTCCAAAAAAAAAAAAAATATACACGAAGCGCGTCCTTCCGGCTCATAAGTTTTGGATCTCAGGATTGCGTTCGCGCTAACGTGACGAATTGTCAATAAAAAAAATGCGGCTGCTTTCGACCGAAAAGTATGATTTTGTGTGTGTTGGGATAAGAACCGAATGCGAATTCTTCCATGCGCCTACATTATATGGGCGCCAACGGCCATACCATGTTGAATACACCGGTTCTCGTCCGATCACCGAAGTTAAACAACATCGGGCGTGGTTAGTACTTGGATGGGTGACCACCTGGGAACACCACGTGCTGTTGGCTCCCTTTCATTTACTTTTTTTTTTATACCGCCCTCTTTCCATACCACCGTTCTGTTGTGACAAAGATTCTTGCTTAAGCATTTTAATCTACTGTAATGACCATAAGGTGCGAAATTGCAGTAAATATCTCAGTTTGAGGGAGAATGTGCTAACCAAGTTCGCCAGGAAGTCTTTGAAAACGACAAAACAGTACGAATCGGCAGATGTGTTCTGAAATACGTCAGCGCCTGTTGTTGTGTAGCGGTGTACAATTCCTACGTCGATATGTAATTATAAATTTATTCCTTAGTCGACTCGTCTCGTCTCGTCATCTCCTGCAGACGTTTCTTGTGCTTGCGCTGTTATATGGGCCACGACCCGAGCGGCAGCGAGCGGCAGTCGAGCAAAGTCGGGACAAGTCGGGACGGGGACAGAGACAGGAATGGTGCGAATGCACTGCAAATTACGCAAACACCTCGTCTGAGGCGAGGCGAGGCGGGGCGAGGCGAGGAAGCTCACATCGCCAGCAGTGGCGCCCTCCAACAAGACACTGCCACACCCCGCACAGGCCTTACGCCGGTCGGCCGCGCGCCAGCCCTCCTGCGCTGGACACCAGGAACAAGATGCGTCTTCCGCGAGTGTCGAAGGCTGCACGCGCCAAGCGGATGACAGGAGGTGCAACGAGAAGCTGCGCGTCTCACACACACGGCGGCGCGCCCGCTAATTCGGCAGTCGCTCTGCTGGCACGTCGGATTGCGGAAGGAAGTGCTTACAATTACAATTCTGTTCGTGTTTTATGTTGTACAGTTGTTAGCTTGTAACGATGTAATGTTAATAAATAAATTCATAAATCTCCAAAAAAAAAAAAAATATACACGAAGCGCGTCCTTCCGGCTCATAAGTTTTGGATCTCAGGATTGCGTTCGCGCTAACGTGACGAATTGTCAATAAAAAAAATGCGGCTGCTTTCGACCGAAAAGTATGATTTTGTGTGTGTTGGGATAAGAACCGAATGCGAATTCTTCCATGCGCCTACATTATATGGGCGCCAACGGCCATACCATGTTGAATACACCGGTTCTCGTCCGATCACCGAAGTTAAACAACATCGGGCGTGGTTAGTACTTGGATGGGTGACCACCTGGGAACACCACGTGCTGTTGGCTCCCTTTCATTTACTTTTTTTTTTATACCGCCCTCTTTCCATACCACCGTTCTGTTGTGACAAAGATTCTTGCTTAAGCATTTTAATCTACTGTAATGACCATAAGGTGCGAAATTGCAGTAATTATCTCAGTTTGAGGGAGAATGTGCTAACCAAGTTCGCCAGGAAGTCTTTGAAAACGACAAAACAGTACGAATCGGCAGATGTGTTCTGAAATACGTCAGCGCCTGTTGTTGTGTAGCGGTGTACAATTCCTACGTCGATATGTAATTATAAATTTATTCCTTAGTCGACTCGTCTCGTCTCGTCATCTCCTGCAGACGTTTCTTGTGCTTGCGCTGTTATATGGGCCACGACCCGAGCGGCAGCGAGCGGCAGTCGAGCAAAGTCGGGACAAGTCGGGACGGGGACAGAGACAGGAATGGTGCGAATGCACTGCAAATTACGCAAACACCTCGTCTGAGGCGAGGCGAGGCGGGGCGAGGCGAGGAAGCTCACATCGCCAGCAGTGGCGCCCTCCAACAAGACACTGCCACACCCCGCACAGGCCTTACGCCGGTCGGCCGCGCGCCAGCCCTCCTGCGCTGGACACCAGGAACAAGATGCGTCTTCCGCGAGTGTCGAAGGCTGCACGCGCCAAGCGGATGACAGGAGGTGCAACGAGAAGCTGCGCGTCTCACACACACGGCGGCGCGCCCGCTAATTCGGCAGTCGCTCTGCTGGCACGTCGGATTGCGGAAGGAAGTGCTTACAATTACAATTCTGTTCGTGTTTTATGTTGTACAGTTGTTAGCTTGTAACGATGTAATGTTAATAAATAAATTCATAAATCTCCAAAAAAAAAAAAAAAATACACGAAGCGCGTCCTTCCGGCTCATAAGTTTTGGATCTCAGGATTGCGTTCGCGCTAACGTGACGAATTGTCAATAAAAAAAATGCGGCTGCTTTCGACCGAAAAGTATGATTTTGTGTGTGTTGGGATAAGAACCGAATGCGAATTCTTCCATGCGCCTACATTATATGGGCGCCAACGGCCATACCATGTTGAATACACCGGTTCTCGTCCGATCACCGAAGTTAAACAACATCGGGCGTGGTTAGTACTTGGATGGGTGACCACCTGGGAACACCACGTGCTGTTGGCTCCCTTTCATTTACTTTTTTTTTTATACCGCCCTCTTTCCATACCACCGTTCTGTTGTGACAAAGATTCTTGCTTAAGCATTTTAATCTACTGTAATGACCATAAGGTGCGAAATTGCAGTAAATATCTCAGTTTGAGGGAGAATGTGCTAACCAAGTTCGCCAGGAAGTCTTTGAAAACGACAAAACAGTACGAATCGGCAGATGTGTTCTGAAATACGTCAGCGCCTGTTGTTGTGTAGCGGTGTACAATTCCTACGTCGATATGTAATTATAAATTTATTCCTTAGTCGACTCGTCTCGTCTCGTCATCTCCTGCAGACGTTTCTTGTGCTTGCGCTGTTATATGGGCCACGACCCGAGCGGCAGCGAGCGGCAGTCGAGCAAAGTCGGGACAAGTCGGGACGGGGACAGAGACAGGAATGGTGCGAATGCACTGCAAATTACGCAAACACCTCGTCTGAGGCGAGGCGAGGCGGGGCGAGGCGAGGAAGCTCACATCGCCAGCAGTGGCGCCCTCCAACAAGACACTGCCACACCCCGCACAGGCCTTACGCCGGTCGGCCGCGCGCCAGCCCTCCTGCGCTGGACACCAGGAACAAGATGCGTCTTCCGCGAGTGTCGAAGGCTGCACGCGCCAAGCGGATGACAGGAGGTGCAACGAGAAGCTGCGCGTCTCACACACACGGCGGCGCGCCCGCTAATTCGGCAGTCGCTCTGCTGGCACGTCGGATTGCGGAAGGAAGTGCTTACAATTACAATTCTGTTCGTGTTTTATGTTGTACAGTTGTTAGCTTGTAACGATGTAATGTTAATAAATAAATTCATAAATCTCCAAAAAAAAAAAAAAAATACACGAAGCGCGTCCTTCCGGCTCATAAGTTTTGGATCTCAGGATTGCGTTCGCGCTAACGTGACGAATTGTCAATAAAAAAAATGCGGCTGCTTTCGACCGAAAAGTATGATTTTGTGTGTGTTGGGATAAGAACCGAATGCGAATTCTTCCATGCGCCTACATTATATGGGCGCCAACGGCCATACCATGTTGAATACACCGGTTCTCGTCCGATCACCGAAGTTAAACAACATCGGGCGTGGTTAGTACTTGGATGGGTGACCACCTGGGAACACCACGTGCTGTTGGCTCCCTTTCATTTACTTTTTTTTTATACCGCCCTCTTTCCATACCACCGTTCTGTTGTGACAAAGATTCTTGCTTAAGCATTTTAATCTACTGTAATGACCATAAGGTGCGAAATTGCAGTAAATATCTCAGTTTGAGGGAGAATGTGCTAACCAAGTTCGCCAGGAAGTCTTTGAAAACGACAAAACAGTACGAATCGGCAGATGTGTTCTGAAATACGTCAGCGCCTGTTGTTGTGTAGCGGTGTACAATTCCTACGTCGATATGTAATTATAAATTTATTCCTTAGTCGACTCGTCTCGTCTCGTCATCTCCTGCAGACGTTTCTTGTGCTTGCGCTGTTATATGGGCCACGACCCGAGCGGCAGCGAGCGGCAGTCGAGCAAAGTCGGGACAAGTCGGGACGGGGACAGAGACAGGAATGGTGCGAATGCACTGCAAATTACGCAAACA
Organism: Schistocerca serialis cubense; assembly: GCF_023864345.2. Taxonomy (NCBI): domain Eukaryota; kingdom Metazoa; phylum Arthropoda; class Insecta; order Orthoptera; family Acrididae; genus Schistocerca; species Schistocerca serialis. Next base: position 104,206,611 of record NC_064648.1, read on the forward strand.
CCTCGTCTGAGGCGAGGCGAGGCGGGGCGAGGCGAGGAAGCTCACATCGCCAGCAGTGGCGCCCTCCAACAAGACACTGCCACACCCCGCACAGGCCTTACGCCGGTCGGCCGCGCGCCAGCCCTCCTGCGCTGGACACCAGGAACAAGATGCGTCTTCCGCGAGTGTCGAAGGCTGCACGCGCCAAGCGGATGACAGGAGGTGCAACGAGAAGCTGCGCGTCTCACACACACGGCGGCGCGCCCGCTAATTCGGCAGTCGCTCTGCTGGCACGTCGGATTGCGGAAGGAAGTGCTTACAATTACAATTCTGTTCGTGTTTTATGTTGTACAGTTGTTAGCTTGTAACGATGTAATGTTAATAAATAAATTCATAAATCTCCAAAAAAAAAAAAAAAATACACGAAGCGCGTCCTTCCGGCTCATAAGTTTTGGATCTCAGGATTGCGTTCGCGCTAACGTGACGAATTGTCAATAAAAAAAATGCGGCTGCTTTCGACCGAAAAGTATGATTTTGTGTGTGTTGGGATAAGAACCGAATGCGAATTCTTCCATGCGCCTACATTATATGGGCGCCAACGGCCATACCATGTTGAATACACCGGTTCTCGTCCGATCACCGAAGTTAAACAACATCGGGCGTGGTTAGTACTTGGATGGGTGACCACCTGGGAACACCACGTGCTGTTGGCTCCCTTTCATTTACTTTTTTTTTTATACCGCCCTCTTTCCATACCACCGTTCTGTTGTGACAAAGATTCTTGCTTAAGCATTTTAATCTACTGTAATGACCATAAGGTGCGAAATTGCAGTAAATATCTCAGTTTGAGGGAGAATGTGCTAACCAAGTTCGCCAGGAAGTCTTTGAAAACGACAAAACAGTACGAATCGGCAGATGTGTTCTGAAATACGTCAGCGCCTGTTGTTGTGTAGCGGTGTACAATTCCTACGTCGATATGTAATTATAAATTTATTCCTTAGTCGACTCGTCTCGTCTCGTCATCTCCTGCAGACGTTTCTTGTGCTTGCGCTGTTATATGGGCCACGACCCGAGCGGCAGCGAGCGGCAGTCGAGCAAAGTCGGGACAAGTCGGGACGGGGACAGAGACAGGAATGGTGCGAATGCACTGCAAATTACGCAAACACCTCGTCTGAGGCGAGGCGAGGCGGGGCGAGGCGAGGAAGCTCACATCGCCAGCAGTGGCGCCCTCCAACAAGACACTGCCACACCCCGCACAGGCCTTACGCCGGTCGGCCGCGCGCCAGCCCTCCTGCGCTGGACACCAGGAACAAGATGCGTCTTCCGCGAGTGTCGAAGGCTGCACGCGCCAAGCGGATGACAGGAGGTGCAACGAGAAGCTGCGCGTCTCACACACACGGCGGCGCGCCCGCTAATTCGGCAGTCGCTCTGCTGGCACGTCGGATTGCGGAAGGAAGTGCTTACAATTACAATTCTGTTCGTGTTTTATGTTGTACAGTTGTTAGCTTGTAACGATGTAATGTTAATAAATAAATTCATAAATCTCCAAAAAAAAAAAAAAAATACACGAAGCGCGTCCTTCCGGCTCATAAGTTTTGGATCTCAGGATTGCGTTCGCGCTAACGTGACGAATTGTCAATAAAAAAAATGCGGCTGCTTTCGACCGAAAAGTATGATTTTGTGTGTGTTGGGATAAGAACCGAATGCGAATTCTTCCATGCGCCTACATTATATGGGCGCCAACGGCCATACCATGTTGAATACACCGGTTCTCGTCCGATCACCGAAGTTAAACAACATCGGGCGTGGTTAGTACTTGGATGGGTGACCACCTGGGAACACCACGTGCTGTTGGCTCCCTTTCATTTACTTTTTTTTTATACCGCCCTCTTTCCATACCACCGTTCTGTTGTGACAAAGATTCTTGCTTAAGCATTTTAATCTACTGTAATGACCATAAGGTGCGAAATTGCAGTAAATATCTCAGTTTGAGGGAGAATGTGCTAACCAAGTTCGCCAGGAAGTCTTTGAAAACGACAAAACAGTACGAATCGGCAGATGTGTTCTGAAATACGTCAGCGCCTGTTGTTGTGTAGCGGTGTACAATTCCTACGTCGATATGTAATTATAAATTTATTCCTTAGTCGACTCGTCTCGTCTCGTCATCTCCTGCAGACGTTTCTTGTGCTTGCGCTGTTATATGGGCCACGACCCGAGCGGCAGCGAGCGGCAGTCGAGCAAAGTCGGGACAAGTCGGGACGGGGACAGAGACAGGAATGGTGCGAATGCACTGCAAATTACGCAAACACCTCGTCTGAGGCGAGGCGAGGCGGGGCGAGGCGAGGAAGCTCACATCGCCAGCAGTGGCGCCCTCCAACAAGACACTGCCACACCCCGCACAGGCCTTACGCCGGTCGGCCGCGCGCCAGCCCTCCTGCGCTGGACACCAGGAACAAGATGCGTCTTCCGCGAGTGTCGAAGGCTGCACGCGCCAAGCGGATGACAGGAGGTGCAACGAGAAGCTGCGCGTCTCACACACACGGCGGCGCGCCCGCTAATTCGGCAGTCGCTCTGCTGGCACGTCGGATTGCGGAAGGAAGTGCTTACAATTACAATTCTGTTCGTGTTTTATGTTGTACAGTTGTTAGCTTGTAACGATGTAATGTTAATAAATAAATTCATAAATCTCCAAAAAAAAAAAAAAAATACACGAAGCGCGTCCTTCCGGCTCATAAGTTTTGGATCTCAGGATTGCGTTCGCGCTAACGTGACGAATTGTCAATAAAAAAAATGCGGCTGCTTTCGACCGAAAAGTATGATTTTGTGTGTGTTGGGATAAGAACCGAATGCGAATTCTTCCATGCGCCTACATTATATGGGCGCCAACGGCCATACCATGTTGAATACACCGGTTCTCGTCCGATCACCGAAGTTAAACAACATCGGGCGTGGTTAGTACTTGGATGGGTGACCACCTGGGAACACCACGTGCTGTTGGCTCCCTTTCATTTACTTTTTTTTTTATACCGCCCTCTTTCCATACCACCGTTCTGTTGTGACAAAGATTCTTGCTTAAGCATTTTAATCTACTGTAATGACCATAAGGTGCGAAATTGCAGTAAATATCTCAGTTTGAGGGAGAATGTGCTAACCAAGTTCGCCAGGAAGTCTTTGAAAACGACAAAACAGTACGAATCGGCAGATGTGTTCTGAAATACGTCAGCGCCTGTTGTTGTGTAGCGGTGTACAATTCCTACGTCGATATGTAATTATAAATTTATTCCTTAGTCGACTCGTCTCGTCTCGTCATCTCCTGCAGACGTTTCTTGTGCTTGCGCTGTTATATGGGCCACGACCCGAGCGGCAGCGAGCGGCAGTCGAGCAAAGTCGGGACAAGTCGGGACGGGGACAGAGACAGGAATGGTGCGAATGCACTGCAAATTACGCAAACACCTCGTCTGAGGCGAGGCGAGGCGGGGCGAGGCGAGGAAGCTCACATCGCCAGCAGTGGCGCCCTCCAACAAGACACTGCCACACCCCGCACAGGCCTTACGCCGGTCGGCCGCGCGCCAGCCCTCCTGCGCTGGACACCAGGAACAAGATGCGTCTTCCGCGAGTGTCGAAGGCTGCACGCGCCAAGCGGATGACAGGAGGTGCAACGAGAAGCTGCGCGTCTCACACACACGGCGGCGCGCCCGCTAATTCGGCAGTCGCTCTGCTGGCACGTCGGATTGCGGAAGGAAGTGCTTACAATTACAATTCTGTTCGTGTTTTATGTTGTACAGTTGTTAGCTTGTAACGATGTAATGTTAATAAATAAATTCATAAATCTCCAAAAAAAAAAAAAAAATACACGAAGCGCGTCCTTCCGGCTCATAAGTTTTGGATCTCAGGATTGCGTTCGCGCTAACGTGACGAATTGTCAATAAAAAAAATGCGGCTGCTTTCGACCGAAAAGTATGATTTTGTGTGTGTTGGGATAAGAACCGAATGCGAATTCTTCCATGCGCCTACATTATATGGGCGCCAACGGCCATACCATGTTGAATACACCGGTTCTCGTCCGATCACCGAAGTTAAACAACATCGGGCGTGGTTAGTACTTGGATGGGTGACCACCTGGGAACACCACGTGCTGTTGGCTCCCTCTCATTTACTTTTTTTTTTATACCGCCCTCTTTCCATACCACCGTTCTGTTGTGACAAAGATTCTTGCTTAAGCATTTTAATCTACTGTAATGACCATAAGGTGCGAAATTGCAGTAAATATCTCAGTTTGAGGGAGAATGTGCTAACCAAGTTCGCCAGGAAGTCTTTGAAAACGACAAAACAGTACGAATCGGCAGATGTGTTCTGAAATACGTCAGCGCCTGTTGTTGTGTAGCGGTGTACAATTCCTACGTCGATATGTAATTATAAATTTATTCCTTAGTCGACTCGTCTCGTCTCGTCATCTCCTGCAGACGTTTCTTGTGCTTGCGCTGTTATATGGGCCACGACCCGAGCGGCAGCGAGCGGCAGTCGAGCAAAGTCGGGACAAGTCGGGACGGGGACAGAGACAGGAATGGTGCGAATGCACTGCAAATTACGCAAACACCTCGTCTGAGGCGAGGCGAGGCGGGGCGAGGCGAGGAAGCTCACATCGCCAGCAGTGGCGCCCTCCAACAAGACACTGCCACACCCCGCACAGGCCTTACGCCGGTCGGCCGCGCGCCAGCCCTCCTGCGCTGGACACCAGGAACAAGATGCGTCTTCCGCGAGTGTCGAAGGCTGCACGCGCCAAGCGGATGACAGGAGGTGCAACGAGAAGCTGCGCGTCTCACACACACGGCGGCGCGCCCGCTAATTCGGCAGTCGCTCTGCTGGCACGTCGGATTGCGGAAGGAAGTGCTTACAATTACAATTCTGTTCGTGTTTTATGTTGTACAGTTGTTAGCTTGTAACGATGTAATGTTAATAAATAAATTCATAAATCTCCAAAAAAAAAAAAAAAATACACGAAGCGCGTCCTTCCGGCTCATAAGTTTTGGATCTCAGGATTGCGTTCGCGCTAACGTGACGAATTGTCAATAAAAAAAATGCGGCTGCTTTCGACCGAAAAGTATGATTTTGTGTGTGTTGGGATAAGAACCGAATGCGAATTCTTCCATGCGCCTACATTATATGGGCGCCAACGGCCATACCATGTTGAATACACCGGTTCTCGTCCGATCACCGAAGTTAAACAACATCGGGCGTGGTTAGTACTTGGATGGGTGACCACCTGGGAACACCACGTGCTGTTGGCTCCCTTTCATTTACTTTTTTTTTTATACCGCCCTCTTTCCATACCACCGTTCTGTTGTGACAAAGATTCTTGCTTAAGCATTTTAATCTACTGTAATGACCATAAGGTGCGAAATTGCAGTAAATATCTCAGTTTGAGGGAGAATGTGCTAACCAAGTTCGCCAGGAAGTCTTTGAAAACGACAAAACAGTACGAATCGGCAGATGTGTTCTGAAATACGTCAGCGCCTGTTGTTGTGTAGCGGTGTACAATTCCTACGTCGATATGTAATTATAAATTTATTCCTTAGTCGACTCGTCTCGTCTCGTCATCTCCTGCAGACGTTTCTTGTGCTTGCGCTGTTATATGGGCCACGACCCGAGCGGCAGCGAGCGGCAGTCGAGCAAAGTCGGGACAAGTCGGGACGGGGACAGAGACAGGAATGGTGCGAATGCACTGCAAATTACGCAAACACCTCGTCTGAGGCGAGGCGAGGCGGGGCGAGGCGAGGAAGCTCACATCGCCAGCAGTGGCGCCCTCCAACAAGACACTGCCACACCCCGCACAGGCCTTACGCCGGTCGGCCGCGCGCCAGCCCTCCTGCGCTGGACACCAGGAACAAGATGCGTCTTCCGCGAGTGTCGAAGGCTGCACGCGCCAAGCGGATGACAGGAGGTGCAACGAGAAGCTGCGCGTCTCACACACACGGCGGCGCGCCCGCTAATTCGGCAGTCGCTCTGCTGGCACGTCGGATTGCGGAAGGAAGTGCTTACAATTACAATTCTGTTCGTGTTTTATGTTGTACAGTTGTTAGCTTGTAACGATGTAATGTTAATAAATAAATTCATAAATCTCCAAAAAAAAAAAAAAAATACACGAAGCGCGTCCTTCCGGCTCATAAGTTTTGGATCTCAGGATTGCGTTCGCGCTAACGTGACGAATTGTCAATAAAAAAAATGCGGCTGCTTTCGACCGAAAAGTATGATTTTGTGTGTGTTGGGATAAGAACCGAATGCGAATTCTTCCATGCGCCTACATTATATGGGCGCCAACGGCCATACCATGTTGAATACACCGGTTCTCGTCCGATCACCGAAGTTAAACAACATCGGGCGTGGTTAGTACTTGGATGGGTGACCACCTGGGAACACCACGTGCTGTTGGCTCCCTCTCATTTACTTTTTTTTTTATACCGCCCTCTTTCCATACCACCGTTCTGTTGTGACAAAGATTCTTGCTTAAGCATTTTAATCTACTGTAATGACCATAAGGTGCGAAATTGCAGTAAATATCTCAGTTTGAGGGAGAATGTGCTAACCAAGTTCGCCAGGAAGTCTTTGAAAACGACAAAACAGTACGAATCGGCAGATGTGTTCTGAAATACGTCAGCGCCTGTTGTTGTGTAGCGGTGTACAATTCCTACGTCGATATGTAATTATAAATTTATTCCTTAGTCGACTCGTCTCGTCTCGTCATCTCCTGCAGACGTTTCTTGTGCTTGCGCTGTTATATGGGCCACGACCCGAGCGGCAGCGAGCGGCAGTCGAGCAAAGTCGGGACAAGTCGGGACGGGGACAGAGACAGGAATGGTGCGAATGCACTGCAAATTACGCAAACACCTCGTCTGAGGCGAGGCGAGGCGGGGCGAGGCGAGGAAGCTCACATCGCCAGCAGTGGCGCCCTCCAACAAGACACTGCCACACCCCGCACAGGCCTTACGCCGGTCGGCCGCGCGCCAGCCCTCCTGCGCTGGACACCAGGAACAAGATGCGTCTTCCGCGAGTGTCGAAGGCTGCACGCGCCAAGCGGATGACAGGAGGTGCAACGAGAAGCTGCGCGTCTCACACACACGGCGGCGCGCCCGCTAATTCGGCAGTCGCTCTGCTGGCACGTCGGATTGCGGAAGGAAGTGCTTACAATTACAATTCTGTTCGTGTTTTATGTTGTACAGTTGTTAGCTTGTAACGATGTAATGTTAATAAATAAATTCATAAATCTCCAAAAAAAAAAAAAAAATACACGAAGCGCGTCCTTCCGGCTCATAAGTTTTGGATCTCAGGATTGCGTTCGCGCTAACGTGACGAATTGTCAATAAAAAAAATGCGGCTGCTTTCGACCGAAAAGTATGATTTTGTGTGTGTTGGGATAAGAACCGAATGCGAATTCTTCCATGCGCCTACATTATATGGGCGCCAACGGCCATACCATGTTGAATACACCGGTTCTCGTCCGATCACCGAAGTTAAACAACATCGGGCGTGGTTAGTACTTGGATGGGTGACCACCTGGGAACACCACGTGCTGTTGGCTCCCTTTCATTTACTTTTTTTTTTATACCGCCCTCTTTCCATACCACCGTTCTGTTGTGACAAAGATTCTTGCTTAAGCATTTTAATCTACTGTAATGACCATAAGGTGCGAAATTGCAGTAAATATCTCAGTTTGAGGGAGAATGTGCTAACCAAGTTCGCCAGGAAGTCTTTGAAAACGACAAAACAGTACGAATCGGCAGATGTGTTCTGAAATACGTCAGCGCCTGTTGTTGTGTAGCGGTGTACAATTCCTACGTCGATATGTAATTATAAATTTATTCCTTAGTCGACTCGTCTCGTCTCGTCATCTCCTGCAGACGTTTCTTGTGCTTGCGCTGTTATATGGGCCACGACCCGAGCGGCAGCGAGCGGCAGTCGAGCAAAGTCGGGACAAGTCGGGACGGGGACAGAGACAGGAATGGTGCGAATGCACTGCAAATTACGCAAACACCTCGTCTGAGGCGAGGCGAGGCGGGGCGAGGCGAGGAAGCTCACATCGCCAGCAGTGGCGCCCTCCAACAAGACACTGCCACACCCCGCACAGGCCTTACGCCGGTCGGCCGCGCGCCAGCCCTCCTGCGCTGGACACCAGGAACAAGATGCGTCTTCCGCGAGTGTCGAAGGCTGCACGCGCCAAGCGGATGACAGGAGGTGCAACGAGAAGCTGCGCGTCTCACACACACGGCGGCGCGCCCGCTAATTCGGCAGTCGCTCTGCTGGCACGTCGGATTGCGGAAGGAAGTGCTTACAATTACAATTCTGTTCGTGTTTTATGTTGTACAGTTGTTAGCTTGTAACGATGTAATGTTAATAAATAAATTCATAAATCTCCAAAAAAAAAAAAAAAATACACGAAGCGCGTCCTTCCGGCTCATAAGTTTTGGATCTCAGGATTGCGTTCGCGCTAACGTGACGAATTGTCAATAAAAAAAATGCGGCTGCTTTCGACCGAAAAGTATGATTTTGTGTGTGTTGGGATAAGAACCGAATGCGAATTCTTCCATGCGCCTACATTATATGGGCGCCAACGGCCATACCATGTTGAATACACCGGTTCTCGTCCGATCACCGAAGTTAAACAACATCGGGCGTGGTTAGTACTTGGATGGGTGACCACCTGGGAACACCACGTGCTGTTGGCTCCCTCTCATTTACTTTTTTTTTTATACCGCCCTCTTTCCATACCACCGTTCTGTTGTGACAAAGATTCTTGCTTAAGCATTTTAATCTACTGTAATGACCATAAGGTGCGAAATTGCAGTAAATATCTCAGTTTGAGGGAGAATGTGCTAACCAAGTTCGCCAGGAAGTCTTTGAAAACGACAAAACAGTACGAATCGGCAGATGTGTTCTGAAATACGTCAGCGCCTGTTGTTGTGTAGCGGTGTACAATTCCTACGTCGATATGTAATTATAAATTTATTCCTTAGTCGACTCGTCTCGTCTCGTCATCTCCTGCAGACGTTTCTTGTGCTTGCGCTGTTATATGGGCCACGACCCGAGCGGCAGCGAGCGGCAGTCGAGCAAAGTCGGGACAAGTCGGGACGGGGACAGAGACAGGAATGGTGCGAATGCACTGCAAATTACGCAAACACCTCGTCTGAGGCGAGGCGAGGCGGGGCGAGGCGAGGAAGCTCACATCGCCAGCAGTGGCGCCCTCCAACAAGACACTGCCACACCCCGCACAGGCCTTACGCCGGTCGGCCGCGCGCCAGCCCTCCTGCGCTGGACACCAGGAACAAGATGCGTCTTCCGCGAGTGTCGAAGGCTGCACGCGCCAAGCGGATGACAGGAGGTGCAACGAGAAGCTGCGCGTCTCACACACACGGCGGCGCGCCCGCTAATTCGGCAGTCGCTCTGCTGGCACGTCGGATTGCGGAAGGAAGTGCTTACAATTACAATTCTGTTCGTGTTTTATGTTGTACAGTTGTTAGCTTGTAACGATGTAATGTTAATAAATAAATTCATAAATCTCCAAAAAAAAAAAAAAAATACACGAAGCGCGTCCTTCCGGCTCATAAGTTTTGGATCTCAGGATTGCGTTCGCGCTAACGTGACGAATTGTCAATAAAAAAAATGCGGCTGCTTTCGACCGAAAAGTATGATTTTGTGTGTGTTGGGATAAGAACCGAATGCGAATTCTTCCATGCGCCTACATTATATGGGCGCCAACGGCCATACCATGTTGAATACACCGGTTCTCGTCCGATCACCGAAGTTAAACAACATCGGGCGTGGTTAGTACTTGGATGGGTGACCACCTGGGAACACCACGTGCTGTTGGCTCCCTTTCATTTACTTTTTTTTTTATACCGCCCTCTTTCCATACCACCGTTCTGTTGTGACAAAGATTCTTGCTTAAGCATTTTAATCTACTGTAATGACCATAAGGTGCGAAATTGCAGTAAATATCTCAGTTTGAGGGAGAATGTGCTAACCAAGTTCGCCAGGAAGTCTTTGAAAACGACAAAACAGTACGAATCGGCAGATGTGTTCTGAAATACGTCAGCGCCTGTTGTTGTGTAGCGGTGTACAATTCCTACGTCGATATGTAATTATAAATTTATTCCTTAGTCGACTCGTCTCGTCTCGTCATCTCCTGCAGACGTTTCTTGTGCTTGCGCTGTTATATGGGCCACGACCCGAGCGGCAGCGAGCGGCAGTCGAGCAAAGTCGGGACAAGTCGGGACGGGGACAGAGACAGGAATGGTGCGAATGCACTGCAAATTACGCAAACACCTCGTCTGAGGCGAGGCGAGGCGGGGCGAGGCGAGGAAGCTCACATCGCCAGCAGTGGCGCCCTCCAACAAGACACTGCCACACCCCGCACAGGCCTTACGCCGGTCGGCCGCGCGCCAGCCCTCCTGCGCTGGACACCAGGAACAAGATGCGTCTTCCGCGAGTGTCGAAGGCTGCACGCGCCAAGCGGATGACAGGAGGTGCAACGAGAAGCTGCGCGTCTCACACACACGGCGGCGCGCCCGCTAATTCGGCAGTCGCTCTGCTGGCACGTCGGATTGCGGAAGGAAGTGCTTACAATTACAATTCTGTTCGTGTTTTATGTTGTACAGTTGTTAGCTTGTAACGATGTAATGTTAATAAATAAATTCATAAATCTCCAAAAAAAAAAAAAAATACACGAAGCGCGTCCTTCCGGCTCATAAGTTTTGGATCTCAGGATTGCGTTCGCGCTAACGTGACGAATTGTCAATAAAAAAAATGCGGCTGCTTTCGACCGAAAAGTATGATTTTGTGTGTGTTGGGATAAGAACCGAATGCGAATTCTTCCATGCGCCTACATTATATGGGCGCCAACGGCCATACCATGTTGAATACACCGGTTCTCGTCCGATCACCGAAGTTAAACAACATCGGGCGTGGTTAGTACTTGGATGGGTGACCACCTGGGAACACCACGTGCTGTTGGCTCCCTTTCATTTACTTTTTTTTTTATACCGCCCTCTTTCCATACCACCGTTCTGTTGTGACAAAGATTCTTGCTTAAGCATTTTAATCTACTGTAATGACCATAAGGTGCGAAATTGCAGTAAATATCTCAGTTTGAGGGAGAATGTGCTAACCAAGTTCGCCAGGAAGTCTTTGAAAACGACAAAACAGTACGAATCGGCAGATGTGTTCTGAAATACGTCAGCGCCTGTTGTTGTGTAGCGGTGTACAATTCCTACGTCGATATGTAATTATAAATTTATTCCTTAGTCGACTCGTCTCGTCTCGTCATCTCCTGCAGACGTTTCTTGTGCTTGCGCTGTTATATGGGCCACGACCCGAGCGGCAGCGAGCGGCAGTCGAGCAAAGTCGGGACAAGTCGGGACGGGGACAGAGACAGGAATGGTGCGAATGCACTGCAAATTACGCAAACACCTCGTCTGAGGCGAGGCGAGGCGGGGCGAGGCGAGGAAGCTCACATCGCCAGCAGTGGCGCCCTCCAACAAGACACTGCCACACCCCGCACAGGCCTTACGCCGGTCGGCCGCGCGCCAGCCCTCCTGCGCTGGACACCAGGAACAAGATGCGTCTTCCGCGAGTGTCGAAGGCTGCACGCGCCAAGCGGATGACAGGAGGTGCAACGAGAAGCTGCGCGTCTCACACACACGGCGGCGCGCCCGCTAATTCGGCAGTCGCTCTGCTGGCACGTCGGATTGCGGAAGGAAGTGCTTACAATTACAATTCTGTTCGTGTTTTATGTTGTACAGTTGTTAGCTTGTAACGATGTAATGTTAATAAATAAATTCATAAATCTCCAAAAAAAAAAAAAAAATACACGAAGCGCGTCCTTCCGGCTCATAAGTTTTGGATCTCAGGATTGCGTTCGCGCTAACGTGACGAATTGTCAATAAAAAAAATGCGGCTGCTTTCGACCGAAAAGTATGATTTTGTGTGTGTTGGGATAAGAACCGAATGCGAATTCTTCCATGCGCCTACATTATATGGGCGCCAACGGCCATACCATGTTGAATACACCGGTTCTCGTCCGATCACCGAAGTTAAACAACATCGGGCGTGGTTAGTACTTGGATGGGTGACCACCTGGGAACACCACGTGCTGTTGGCTCCCTTTCATTTACTTTTTTTTTTATACCGCCCTCTTTCCATACCACCGTTCTGTTGTGACAAAGATTCTTGCTTAAGCATTTTAATCTACTGTAATGACCATAAGGTGCGAAATTGCAGTAAATATCTCAGTTTGAGGGAGAATGTGCTAACCAAGTTCGCCAGGAAGTCTTTGAAAACGACAAAACAGTACGAATCGGCAGATGTGTTCTGAAATACGTCAGCGCCTGTTGTTGTGTAGCGGTGTACAATTCCTACGTCGATATGTAATTATAAATTTATTCCTTAGTCGACTCGTCTCGTCTCGTCATCTCCTGCAGACGTTTCTTGTGCTTGCGCTGTTATATGGGCCACGACCCGAGCGGCAGCGAGCGGCAGTCGAGCAAAGTCGGGACAAGTCGGGACGGGGACAGAGACAGGAATGGTGCGAATGCACTGCAAATTACGCAAACACCTCGTCTGAGGCGAGGCGAGGCGGGGCGAGGCGAGGAAGCTCACATCGCCAGCAGTGGCGCCCTCCAACAAGACACTGCCACACCCCGCACAGGCCTTACGCCGGTCGGCCGCGCGCCAGCCCTCCTGCGCTGGACACCAGGAACAAGATGCGTCTTCCGCGAGTGTCGAAGGCTGCACGCGCCAAGCGGATGACAGGAGGTGCAACGAGAAGCTGCGCGTCTCACACACACGGCGGCGCGCCCGCTAATTCGGCAGTCGCTCTGCTGGCACGTCGGATTGCGGAAGGAAGTGCTTACAATTACAATTCTGTTCGTGTTTTATGTTGTACAGTTGTTAGCTTGTAACGATGTAATGTTAATAAATAAATTCATAAATCTCCAAAAAAAAAAAAAAATACACGAAGCGCGTCCTTCCGGCTCATAAGTTTTGGATCTCAGGATTGCGTTCGCGCTAACGTGACGAATTGTCAATAAAAAAAATGCGGCTGCTTTCGACCGAAAAGTATGATTTTGTGTGTGTTGGGATAAGAACCGAATGCGAATTCTTCCATGCGCCTACATTATATGGGCGCCAACGGCCATACCATGTTGAATACACCGGTTCTCGTCCGATCACCGAAGTTAAACAACATCGGGCGTGGTTAGTACTTGGATGGGTGACCACCTGGGAACACCACGTGCTGTTGGCTCCCTTTCATTTACTTTTTTTTTTATACCGCCCTCTTTCCATACCACCGTTCTGTTGTGACAAAGATTCTTGCTTAAGCATTTTAATCTACTGTAATGACCATAAGGTGCGAAATTGCAGTAAATATCTCAGTTTGAGGGAGAATGTGCTAACCAAGTTCGCCAGGAAGTCTTTGAAAACGACAAAACAGTACGAATCGGCAGATGTGTTCTGAAATACGTCAGCGCCTGTTGTTGTGTAGCGGTGTACAATTCCTACGTCGATATGTAATTATAAATTTATTCCTTAGTCGACTCGTCTCGTCTCGTCATCTCCTGCAGACGTTTCTTGTGCTTGCGCTGTTATATGGGCCACGACCCGAGCGGCAGCGAGCGGCAGTCGAGCAAAGTCGGGACAAGTCGGGACGGGGACAGAGACAGGAATGGTGCGAATGCACTGCAAATTACGCAAACACCTCGTCTGAGGCGAGGCGAGGCGGGGCGAGGCGAGGAAGCTCACATCGCCAGCAGTGGCGCCCTCCAACAAGACACTGCCACACCCCGCACAGGCCTTACGCCGGTCGGCCGCGCGCCAGCCCTCCTGCGCTGGACACCAGGAACAAGATGCGTCTTCCGCGAGTGTCGAAGGCTGCACGCGCCAAGCGGATGACAGGAGGTGCAACGAGAAGCTGCGCGTCTCACACACACGGCGGCGCGCCCGCTAATTCGGCAGTCGCTCTGCTGGCACGTCGGATTGCGGAAGGAAGTGCTTACAATTACAATTCTGTTCGTGTTTTATGTTGTACAGTTGTTAGCTTGTAACGATGTAATGTTAATAAATAAATTCATAAATCTCCAAAAAAAAAAAAAAAATACACGAAGCGCGTCCTTCCGGCTCATAAGTTTTGGATCTCAGGATTGCGTTCGCGCTAACGTGACGAATTGTCAATAAAAAAAATGCGGCTGCTTTCGACCGAAAAGTATGATTTTGTGTGTGTTGGGATAAGAACCGAATGCGAATTCTTCCATGCGCCTACATTATATGGGCGCCAACGGCCATACCATGTTGAATACACCGGTTCTCGTCCGATCACCGAAGTTAAACAACATCGGGCGTGGTTAGTACTTGGATGGGTGACCACCTGGGAACACCACGTGCTGTTGGCTCCCTCTCATTTACTTTTTTTTTTATACCGCCCTCTTTCCATACCACCGTTCTGTTGTGACAAAGATTCTTGCTTAAGCATTTTAATCTACTGTAATGACCATAAGGTGCGAAATTGCAGTAAATATCTCAGTTTGAGGGAGAATGTGCTAACCAAGTTCGCCAGGAAGTCTTTGAAAACGACAAAACAGTACGAATCGGCAGATGTGTTCTGAAATACGTCAGCGCCTGTTGTTGTGTAGCGGTGTACAATTCCTACGTCGATATGTAATTATAAATTTATTCCTTAGTCGACTCGTCTCGTCTCGTCATCTCCTGCAGACGTTTCTTGTGCTTGCGCTGTTATATGGGCCACGACCCGAGCGGCAGCGAGCGGCAGTCGAGCAAAGTCGGGACAAGTCGGGACGGGGACAGAGACAGGAATGGTGCGAATGCACTGCAAATTACGCAAACACCTCGTCTGAGGCGAGGCGAGGCGGGGCGAGGCGAGGAAGCTCACATCGCCAGCAGTGGCGCCCTCCAACAAGACACTGCCACACCCCGCACAGGCCTTACGCCGGTCGGCCGCGCGCCAGCCCTCCTGCGCTGGACACCAGGAACAAGATGCGTCTTCCGCGAGTGTCGAAGGCTGCACGCGCCAAGCGGATGACAGGAGGTGCAACGAGAAGCTGCGCGTCTCACACACACGGCGGCGCGCCCGCTAATTCGGCAGTCGCTCTGCTGGCACGTCGGATTGCGGAAGGAAGTGCTTACAATTACAATTCTGTTCGTGTTTTATGTTGTACAGTTGTTAGCTTGTAACGATGTAATGTTAATAAATAAATTCATAAATCTCCAAAAAAAAAAAAAAAATACACGAAGCGCGTCCTTCCGGCTCATAAGTTTTGGATCTCAGGATTGCGTTCGCGCTAACGTGACGAATTGTCAATAAAAAAAATGCGGCTGCTTTCGACCGAAAAGTATGATTTTGTGTGTGTTGGGATAAGAACCGAATGCGAATTCTTCCATGCGCCTACATTATATGGGCGCCAACGGCCATACCATGTTGAATACACCGGTTCTCGTCCGATCACCGAAGTTAAACAACATCGGGCGTGGTTAGTACTTGGATGGGTGACCACCTGGGAACACCACGTGCTGTTGGCTCCCTTTCATTTACTTTTTTTTTTATACCGCCCTCTTTCCATACCACCGTTCTGTTGTGACAAAGATTCTTGCTTAAGCATTTTAATCTACTGTAATGACCATAAGGTGCGAAATTGCAGTAAATATCTCAGTTTGAGGGAGAATGTGCTAACCAAGTTCGCCAGGAAGTCTTTGAAAACGACAAAACAGTACGAATCGGCAGATGTGTTCTGAAATACGTCAGCGCCTGTTGTTGTGTAGCGGTGTACAATTCCTACGTCGATATGTAATTATAAATTTATTCCTTAGTCGACTCGTCTCGTCTCGTCATCTCCTGCAGACGTTTCTTGTGCTTGCGCTGTTATATGGGCCACGACCCGAGCGGCAGCGAGCGGCAGTCGAGCAAAGTCGGGACAAGTCGGGACGGGGACAGAGACAGGAATGGTGCGAATGCACTGCAAATTACGCAAACACCTCGTCTGAGGCGAGGCGAGGCGGGGCGAGGCGAGGAAGCTCACATCGCCAGCAGTGGCGCCCTCCAACAAGACACTGCCACACCCCGCACAGGCCTTACGCCGGTCGGCCGCGCGCCAGCCCTCCTGCGCTGGACACCAGGAACAAGATGCGTCTTCCGCGAGTGTCGAAGGCTGCACGCGCCAAGCGGATGACAGGAGGTGCAACGAGAAGCTGCGCGTCTCACACACACGGCGGCGCGCCCGCTAATTCGGCAGTCGCTCTGCTGGCACGTCGGATTGCGGAAGGAAGTGCTTACAATTACAATTCTGTTCGTGTTTTATGTTGTACAGTTGTTAGCTTGTAACGATGTAATGTTAATAAATAAATTCATAAATCTCCAAAAAAAAAAAAAAATACACGAAGCGCGTCCTTCCGGCTCATAAGTTTTGGATCTCAGGATTGCGTTCGCGCTAACGTGACGAATTGTCAATAAAAAAAATGCGGCTGCTTTCGACCGAAAAGTATGATTTTGTGTGTGTTGGGATAAGAACCGAATGCGAATTCTTCCATGCGCCTACATTATATGGGCGCCAACGGCCATACCATGTTGAATACACCGGTTCTCGTCCGATCACCGAAGTTAAACAACATCGGGCGTGGTTAGTACTTGGATGGGTGACCACCTGGGAACACCACGTGCTGTTGGCTCCCTTTCATTTACTTTTTTTTTTATACCGCCCTCTTTCCATACCACCGTTCTGTTGTGACAAAGATTCTTGCTTAAGCATTTTAATCTACTGTAATGACCATAAGGTGCGAAATTGCAGTAAATATCTCAGTTTGAGGGAGAATGTGCTAACCAAGTTCGCCAGGAAGTCTTTGAAAACGACAAAACAGTACGAATCGGCAGATGTGTTCTGAAATACGTCAGCGCCTGTTGTTGTGTAGCGGTGTACAATTCCTACGTCGATATGTAATTATAAATTTATTCCTTAGTCGACTCGTCTCGTCTCGTCATCTCCTGCAGACGTTTCTTGTGCTTGCGCTGTTATATGGGCCACGACCCGAGCGGCAGCGAGCGGCAGTCGAGCAAAGTCGGGACAAGTCGGGACGGGGACAGAGACAGGAATGGTGCGAATGCACTGCAAATTACGCAAACACCTCGTCTGAGGCGAGGCGAGGCGGGGCGAGGCGAGGAAGCTCACATCGCCAGCAGTGGCGCCCTCCAACAAGACACTGCCACACCCCGCACAGGCCTTACGCCGGTCGGCCGCGCGCCAGCCCTCCTGCGCTGGACACCAGGAACAAGATGCGTCTTCCGCGAGTGTCGAAGGCTGCACGCGCCAAGCGGATGACAGGAGGTGCAACGAGAAGCTGCGCGTCTCACACACACGGCGGCGCGCCCGCTAATTCGGCAGTCGCTCTGCTGGCACGTCGGATTGCGGAAGGAAGTGCTTACAATTACAATTCTGTTCGTGTTTTATGTTGTACAGTTGTTAGCTTGTAACGATGTAATGTTAATAAATAAATTCATAAATCTCCAAAAAAAAAAAAAAAATACACGAAGCGCGTCCTTCCGGCTCATAAGTTTTGGATCTCAGGATTGCGTTCGCGCTAACGTGACGAATTGTCAATAAAAAAAATGCGGCTGCTTTCGACCGAAAAGTATGATTTTGTGTGTGTTGGGATAAGAACCGAATGCGAATTCTTCCATGCGCCTACATTATATGGGCGCCAACGGCCATACCATGTTGAATACACCGGTTCTCGTCCGATCACCGAAGTTAAACAACATCGGGCGTGGTTAGTACTTGGATGGGTGACCACCTGGGAACACCACGTGCTGTTGGCTCCCTTTCATTTACTTTTTTTTTTATACCGCCCTCTTTCCATACCACCGTTCTGTTGTGACAAAGATTCTTGCTTAAGCATTTTAATCTACTGTAATGACCATAAGGTGCGAAATTGCAGTAAATATCTCAGTTTGAGGGAGAATGTGCTAACCAAGTTCGCCAGGAAGTCTTTGAAAACGACAAAACAGTACGAATCGGCAGATGTGTTCTGAAATACGTCAGCGCCTGTTGTTGTGTAGCGGTGTACAATTCCTACGTCGATATGTAATTATAAATTTATTCCTTAGTCGACTCGTCTCGTCTCGTCATCTCCTGCAGACGTTTCTTGTGCTTGCGCTGTTATATGGGCCACGACCCGAGCGGCAGCGAGCGGCAGTCGAGCAAAGTCGGGACAAGTCGGGACGGGGACAGAGACAGGAATGGTGCGAATGCACTGCAAATTACGCAAACACCTCGTCTGAGGCGAGGCGAGGCGGGGCGAGGCGAGGAAGCTCACATCGCCAGCAGTGGCGCCCTCCAACAAGACACTGCCACACCCCGCACAGGCCTTACGCCGGTCGGCCGCGCGCCAGCCCTCCTGCGCTGGACACCAGGAACAAGATGCGTCTTCCGCGAGTGTCGAAGGCTGCACGCGCCAAGCGGATGACAGGAGGTGCAACGAGAAGCTGCGCGTCTCACACACACGGCGGCGCGCCCGCTAATTCGGCAGTCGCTCTGCTGGCACGTCGGATTGCGGAAGGAAGTGCTTACAATTACAATTCTGTTCGTGTTTTATGTTGTACAGTTGTTAGCTTGTAACGATGTAATGTTAATAAATAAATTCATAAATCTCCAAAAAAAAAAAAAAATACACGAAGCGCGTCCTTCCGGCTCATAAGTTTTGGATCTCAGGATTGCGTTCGCGCTAACGTGACGAATTGTCAATAAAAAAAATGCGGCTGCTTTCGACCGAAAAGTATGATTTTGTGTGTGTTGGGATAAGAACCGAATGCGAATTCTTCCATGCGCCTACATTATATGGGCGCCAACGGCCATACCATGTTGAATACACCGGTTCTCGTCCGATCACCGAAGTTAAACAACATCGGGCGTGGTTAGTACTTGGATGGGTGACCACCTGGGAACACCACGTGCTGTTGGCTCCCTTTCATTTACTTTTTTTTTTATACCGCCCTCTTTCCATACCACCGTTCTGTTGTGACAAAGATTCTTGCTTAAGCATTTTAATCTACTGTAATGACCATAAGGTGCGAAATTGCAGTAAATATCTCAGTTTGAGGGAGAATGTGCTAACCAAGTTCGCCAGGAAGTCTTTGAAAACGACAAAACAGTACGAATCGGCAGATGTGTTCTGAAATACGTCAGCGCCTGTTGTTGTGTAGCGGTGTACAATTCCTACGTCGATATGTAATTATAAATTTATTCCTTAGTCGACTCGTCTCGTCTCGTCATCTCCTGCAGACGTTTCTTGTGCTTGCGCTGTTATATGGGCCACGACCCGAGCGGCAGCGAGCGGCAGTCGAGCAAAGTCGGGACAAGTCGGGACGGGGACAGAGACAGGAATGGTGCGAATGCACTGCAAATTACGCAAACACCTCGTCTGAGGCGAGGCGAGGCGGGGCGAGGCGAGGAAGCTCACATCGCCAGCAGTGGCGCCCTCCAACAAGACACTGCCACACCCCGCACAGGCCTTACGCCGGTCGGCCGCGCGCCAGCCCTCCTGCGCTGGACACCAGGAACAAGATGCGTCTTCCGCGAGTGTCGAAGGCTGCACGCGCCAAGCGGATGACAGGAGGTGCAACGAGAAGCTGCGCGTCTCACACACACGGCGGCGCGCCCGCTAATTCGGCAGTCGCTCTGCTGGCACGTCGGATTGCGGAAGGAAGTGCTTACAATTACAATTCTGTTCGTGTTTTATGTTGTACAGTTGTTAGCTTGTAACGATGTAATGTTAATAAATAAATTCATAAATCTCCAAAAAAAAAAAAAAAATACACGAAGCGCGTCCTTCCGGCTCATAAGTTTTGGATCTCAGGATTGCGTTCGCGCTAACGTGACGAATTGTCAATAAAAAAAATGCGGCTGCTTTCGACCGAAAAGTATGATTTTGTGTGTGTTGGGATAAGAACCGAATGCGAATTCTTCCATGCGCCTACATTATATGGGCGCCAACGGCCATACCATGTTGAATACACCGGTTCTCGTCCGATCACCGAAGTTAAACAACATCGGGCGTGGTTAGTACTTGGATGGGTGACCACCTGGGAACACCACGTGCTGTTGGCTCCCTTTCATTTACTTTTTTTTTTATACCGCCCTCTTTCCATACCACCGTTCTGTTGTGACAAAGATTCTTGCTTAAGCATTTTAATCTACTGTAATGACCATAAGGTGCGAAATTGCAGTAAATATCTCAGTTTGAGGGAGAATGTGCTAACCAAGTTCGCCAGGAAGTCTTTGAAAACGACAAAACAGTACGAATCGGCAGATGTGTTCTGAAATACGTCAGCGCCTGTTGTTGTGTAGCGGTGTACAATTCCTACGTCGATATGTAATTATAAATTTATTCCTTAGTCGACTCGTCTCGTCTCGTCATCTCCTGCAGACGTTTCTTGTGCTTGCGCTGTTATATGGGCCACGACCCGAGCGGCAGCGAGCGGCAGTCGAGCAAAGTCGGGACAAGTCGGGACGGGGACAGAGACAGGAATGGTGCGAATGCACTGCAAATTACGCAAACACCTCGTCTGAGGCGAGGCGAGGCGGGGCGAGGCGAGGAAGCTCACATCGCCAGCAGTGGCGCCCTCCAACAAGACACTGCCACACCCCGCACAGGCCTTACGCCGGTCGGCCGCGCGCCAGCCCTCCTGCGCTGGACACCAGGAACAAGATGCGTCTTCCGCGAGTGTCGAAGGCTGCACGCGCCAAGCGGATGACAGGAGGTGCAACGAGAAGCTGCGCGTCTCACACACACGGCGGCGCGCCCGCTAATTCGGCAGTCGCTCTGCTGGCACGTCGGATTGCGGAAGGAAGTGCTTACAATTACAATTCTGTTCGTGTTTTATGTTGTACAGTTGTTAGCTTGTAACGATGTAATGTTAATAAATAAATTCATAAATCTCCAAAAAAAAAAAAAAAAATACACGAAGCGCGTCCTTCCGGCTCATAAGTTTTGGATCTCAGGATTGCGTTCGCGCTAACGTGACGAATTGTCAATAAAAAAGAATGCGGCTGCTTTCGACCGAAAAGTATGATTTTGTGTGTGTTGGGATAAGAACCGAATGCGAATTCTGCAATGCGCCTACATTATATGGGCGCCAACGGCCATACCATGTTGAGTACACCGGTTCTCGTCCGATCACCGAAGTTAAGCAACATCGGGCGTGGTTAGTACTTGGCTGGCTGCCCGCCTGGCAACACCTCGGTGCCGAGCGAGCAGTACTTCCGTGTGCGACTTGGTCGGCGGCGCCTCGTGTGCCGTCTGTCTTCTCTGCCTCGCGGCTACATTTCATCAAGTCCGTAAGTAATGGAAAGTTTCTATGATGCTAGTGAAGAGCGTGAAAATAACGTACAATGTGAATTCGATAGTTCCGTCGGCAAACCGTCCGCTTTCGAAATTCATCGTTGGATACTCGAGGAATTGTGTTTATCGACCGATGACGTTCTTGGTGTTCAGTTTGACACTTTTATTAATTCTGTGTTTTTGAAGTTGAAAACTCCGGAATTATGTGATACTGTAGTCAATGTTAATGATGGCGTCCGTAAATTTAGACATTTAGACGGTCGCATTAGTAACGTGAATATTTCTCATGGTGGGTTTGGCCTTCGAAATGTTCGTGTGTTCAACTTGCCTTTTGAAATTCGCAATGACACAATATCTCGTCATTTGCGGCCGTACGGGACCGTGCTATCTGTTACTAAAGAAAAGTGGTCCTCCGCCTATGTTTTTCAAGTTGAAAATGGCGTGAGGAGTGTTAAGATGGTCGTACGACAGCATATTCCGTCCTTCTTGCTAGTTAACGGCCATCGTGCTTTCATAACATATAGTGGTCAACCTCAGACGTGCTCTTTTTGTGGTGCTGTCGGTCATTACCGACAAAACTGCCCTAAACGTAGGCCGCCTGTTCAGTTGCCACGTGTGGATGTGTTAGGTGGGCCTAGTTTTGCCTCTGTTGCTGCGACGAGTTTAGGTTCCGCCCCCCCCGCACGTGTGCAGCTCGCCGCCGCCCCCCCTGTGCCGACCGCCGCTGACGCCATGGATACGTCTGTTCCCGATAGTGACTTTGTTTCTGTACCTACTGTTGAGCCCTCTTTGGTTGCGGATGCGACAACTGTACCTATTACTAAAAAACCGATAGTGGACGATGTTTCACCGGAATCCGTACCGCTGTCGGCCGTTGTTCCGCATCCTGTCCCGGTTGCGGAACCCGATAAATCGGCGGTTGTTCCAACTCCTGTCCCCGACAGTGTCTCTGCTGCCGGTGATGTTGTTGTTGACAGTGAGGCTTTTACTGCGCCTAAACCCCGTAGAGACCGGAATGTTGCTCGGGCTTCTGGCACACCGCGTTTGCGTAGTGCCAGTAGTTCTGCTTCTTTCGATACGCGTGGTGTTTCGGCCAAAAATCGGAGTCCGTCTCCGGTGGCGCGTTCTCCTGCCCCCCCTCACGCTCAGTCGGTTGGTCAACCGACCTCCCGACAGCCGGCTGCGCGCTCCGGGGCCGATCTCGGCCAGCGCCCGTCTCAGGGAGGGGGCGGCAGGCGCCAGGCGAAAAAGCAGACATCTTCCCGCACCCAGCCGGAGGGTGCTGTTGTAACTGCCACGCAGCAACGTGATATCACGGTTCAACACCTAAAAACATTCTTGAGTCAACCGTTTTTCGCTGCCGATTCCGACATGGCGGTAGATCCGCCTGTGTCTGTGACGCCCCCACCCTTACCAACAAAACGAAAGGCCGAAGATTCGCACCATCGTCGTGCCCCCCCTTCCACCCACGATTTGGTGCCGGCCTTATCTTCTGATGTCGCAATGCCCGCTGTGGAGCATTCCGTCGCAGGGGATCCCGTCACAGTTTCCGGGACCCCACCGCCTCCGCCCCCCCCTCCTAGTCAATCACGGGCATGGTCGGAGGATGTTGAGGCAGGTGATTCCCATTAGTGCGACTCTTTGTATGTCCTTCCCCCTCCGCGCACGTTGGTATGTTTTATTGTGTTTTACGCGTTTTCATGTTTTTCTGTTCTTGTTTTTTCCCTGTGTTTTAAGTATATATGTTTCCCGATTGTAGCCAGTGGAACATTTTAACGGTAAATCTTAATAAGCTGCGAAATCCGCAGAAAGCAATGCTTCTTAAAGATTTTTTGTATGATAATCACTGTCACGTTGCCTTTTTACAGGAGGTGACTTGTGAAGCGCTTTTATATTTGAACGATTTTACTGATTTTATTGTGATTGACAATGTTGCGCCTGATTCTGATACGGGCACTGCAATTTTAGTACGTTCTGGCTTACCTGTTTCTAATGTTGACATTTTACCGACCGGTCGTGCTGTTGCCTGTACCATTTTTGGCATTGTGTTTGTGAATGTGTACGCTCCGTCGGGAAATGTTAAACCGGCCAGGGCTGAATTTTATGGTAGGGATTTATGTCAGCTTTTATCTAGGAATGTCGATACTTTAATCGTCGGGGGTGATTTTAATTGTGTTTTAGACGACAGAGATCAGGAGCCGCGTCCGAACAAATGCCACGAACTGGGTGCTTTGGTCACTAGTTTTCATTTGCTCGACACGTGGCGTGTTTTACACCCCGATTTTACTTATTTCACATATTTTTACGGTGCGGGGCGTAGCCGTCTCGATCGCATTTATGTGTCTAGGCAGTTGTCTGCCCGTATTTGTACTGCTGACGTGACTCCTGTCATATTTTCCGACCACTCCAGCTATTCCTGTCGTCTTTTATTACCTCGTTTGTGTGTTCCTCGTCGTACTAATTTGTGGAAGTTTAATTGTAGTTTACTTAATGACGACCATTTTGTGACTAGTTTTAACCGTATGTGGCAGAGGTTGGTGCGGACTCGCGGCGGTCATAGTAGCACCATTGAGTGGTGGGTTGCGATCGCTAAGCCGGCGATTCGCAACTTTTTAATCGATTATAGCCGTGAGGCGGCACGCTGGCGTCGGGCGACGGCTCGCTTCCGCCAGGATTGTTTACGCGATTTGGCGTTGCGAGTGGCGTCACGGCCCGATTTGTTGCCCACTCTGAAGCGATTTCAAGCTCAGCTTTTAATTGACCTGCGTGCCGCTAGTGATGGGGTGACCGTCCGCAGTCAGCCTGCAGGTTTTGTTGCTGGGGAACCTCTGTCCATTTATCATTTAAATCGGGAACGCAAACGCCGCGAACGTTTGCGCATTACTGTTTGGCAGTTGCGGAACGGCGGTCGGACTTCTGTACAGTCAGACATTGAAAACGATATCTTCGAACATTTTGCATCGCTTTTCCGTGATGTTGACGTTGATTCCGATACGTTGCGAGATTTCTTGCGGGTTGTTCCACATGTTTTAACTCGCCCGGACAGGCATCTTTTAAATGACGCCTATACGTCTGATGAAGTTTTCGACGCCGTTCGGCGGAGTCCCAAAGGGAAGTCTCCGGGTCCCGATGGGATTCCTGCGGAATTTTATTCGAAATTTTTTCCCCTTTTAAGTGAGATTTTAGTGGATTTAGCGAACGATATTCGCAATGGTGTGACTGTACCAACTGCTTTTGTGGAGGGGGTTGTGACGCTTGTTCCCAAATCCCGTGCTGTACCTCATATCGATGCTGTCCGTCCGATTACTTTATTAAATGCTGACTACAAGATCGTTACGCGCTGCGTCGCTCAGCGACTTAAAAACGTCTTGCCGACCGTACTTAGTGATCAGCAAACATGTGCGGTCCGAGATCGGAATATCTTTGACGCTATCCTTGCTTACAGAGACTGTATAGGATATGTGAAAAGTGCTCGGCTCCGGACAGCGGCGATTTTATTAGTTGACTTTAAAAATGCCTTTGACCGCATTAGTCATTTTTATTTGCGTCGGGTTATGGTACGCATGGGGTTTGGTTATATATTTACCCGATTCGTGACGCATTTGTTGCAACCTGCTACTTCCCGTATATGTGTCAATGGTCGTCTCACTCCTGCTTTCCGTGTGGGTCGTTCCGTGCGGCAGGGGTGTCCACTTTCCATGGCGCTTTTTGCCATTGCGCTGGATCCCCTCCTCCGTTCTATTAGTCAGGACTGTCGCGGCATTCAGATGGGGACTACCAGATTGGTTTGTCGCGCATATGCTGATGACCTTGGCGTATTTATTGAACATATCGACGACGTTGACAGGTTGCATGTTGTTTTGCACAACTTTGGAAAGGCTACGGGGGCGGTTATCAATCCCCGGAAAACTGTGCTATTGCCGCTCACCGCCCGCGCACGTACCCTGCATAGGGACTGGTTTTGTGTCCAGCAGCAGCCTACCGTTCTTGGGATACTTCTATCTTCGAACCCACAGCAGATGGCAGCCTTGAATTGGCGGCCTACGCTGTATCGGATTCGTGCGGTTGCTAGGATCTATGCGGTCCGGAATGTGGCCCTTCGGGATAAGGTGCATTTGATAAATGTCAATATCTTGGCGCGAGCATGGTACCTTGCGCAGATTCTCCCGGTCCCCAAGCAGTTGGGGCGCGCCATCCAACAGGCGGTTTACTGGTTTTTATGGAGGGGGGAGATTTTTAAGGTATCGCATGCTGTCTGCACCTTGGACCTGTCCGATGGCGGTTTAGGACTAGTTGATTTTTCCGCCAAATGTGCGGCCCTTTTTTGGAAGCGAACTACTGCTGTTATTCAGAAAGCTCCCTGCGGTCCCACTGCGTTTGTTTTTAATCGTTACCGTCCTCTTTCTGAAGTGGCCCCTGTTTCTGTGTCGCACATCCCGTTCTACCTTTCTTATGTGCGCCGCTACTTTCTTGATAATAGTTACCTGGCGCTCTGTGACATCTCCGTCCACACGGTTAGCGCTGTCTGCACGGCTTTCCGCGGACCTCCCGTTCGCTGCAAGTGGGAGTATCGGTTGCCACGCTGCAACTGGGTGGCAGTGTGGAAAAACCTCGCCAATGACGTTCTCCCGGCTTCCGTCCACGCGGTGTGGTACAAGGTGGTGCATCGCACCATCCCTACCAACTCCAAACTTTATTCTATAAATCTCATCCCGTCTGGTGAGTGTGACGTGTGTACTGCCGACGACACTATTGAACACCGCTTTGCGTGTGACCGCTTCCGCCGTGTTTGGGAAGTCGCCAGGGACATGATTCGTTTGATTCAGAGGGTGGACACTCGCACTGTTACAGTGGATGCTGTCTTAATTCCGCAGTGTGTCGTTTACCCCACCACGAAGCGAAATGCCACGGTGTGGATCTTTGGCCACACGGTGTTTGCTCTCTTCTCCCTCAAGTTGTCTACCGATCTGGACTTTCTCACCTATCTATGGACCCAACATCTTCAGATTCAGGCATCGCCACACTATCGGCGAAATTTTGCTAATTTTTTGCAGGTCGCACTGGCGCATGCTTTTGCACGGCTTTCCGTACCTGCGTAGCATCGACGTTTTGTTTTCTCTTATCTCTTCACTTGCTTTTGAGCGACACGGCATGAATATGCGTTACTGCGACTTTTTCAAATTTTCTGGAACGACACTTGACGTCCCTTGATCACCGAACGAAATCAGAAGTCTTTTCGTTTTTTCTGGGCGTTCTTGCCATATTTTCTGTTTTGCCATGTGCGTCAGTTTTCTTAATTTCATTATTCGTTTTTTCCCAGTTTGTCGCGTGACGGGAATTTTGCTGCTGTTTCAGTTCTCAGTCGTAGTGGTGACTGTTTTGCGTTTTTTTCTCTGTTTTTCTCCTTATTTTCATTTCACTTATTGTTGAGTACTCTCAAGTCTCGTCACGTGTCTGTGCTCGCCACTCTTTGAACTTTTGTCGGTGTGGAATTTCACGCCGGTGTCCCGCATTATGGTTTGTTTTAAGGTCGATATGAGTGACGGCGGGTGTGGGGGCGGCACTGTGGCCAGGCCTCAGGTTCCTTGACCCCTGCCCTCCTTGCCGCCAGCTGCCTACCGCGCTCATTGCCCGACCGCTTGCTTTTAACAACGGATTTGTTACTTTCCTTTGTTTTCTATACTTTGTTAGAGGGACCTCCCAGGCCTTATTTACTTTTCACGCGGGTTTGCGCTTTGTTCTTTTGAGCGAAGCTCTTCTTCCTCGTTTTTTTTCCCCCCACATTTGGTCGATAGATTTTTTTTTTACCGCCGATCTATGGACGAACTTTTCCGTTTATTTTTTTCCTTATTTTTTCCTCCTTTTCAAAGTTGTTAAGTCTTGCCCTCCCCTTCGCTGGACGTGCCGTCCCTCCGTCATCCGACGGGGACCCTTTCCGGATCCATCCGGCGCATACCATCTGCGACCAGCGCGAAGGAGCACCTGTTACGCCCCCTCTTCGTTCATCGTACTGCACGACCAACAGCATCGTTTTATAGCTGAGAAGCTCGCCGGCGAAGGCGTATTGTGGAGAGCGAAAAGGCCGGGCTATAAGGGGAGTTGGGAGGCCCGAAACAAAAAAAAAAAAAAAAAAAAAAAGAAAAAAAAAAAAAAAAAAAAAAAACGTGCTGTTGGCTCCCTTTCATTTACTTTTTTTTTTTATACCGCCCTCTTTCCATACCACCGTTCTGTTGTGACAAAGATTCTTGCTTAAGCATTTTAATCTATTGTAATGACCATAAGGTGCGAAATTGCAGTAAATATCTCAGTTTGAGGGAGAATGTGCTAACCAAGTTCGCCAGGAAGTCTTTGAAAACGACAAAACAGTACGAATCGGCAGATGTGTTCTGAAATACGTCAGCGCCTGTTGTTGTGTAGCGGTGTACAATTCCTACTTCGATATGTAATTATAAATTTATTCCTTAGTCGACTCGTCTCGTCTCGTCATCTCCTGCAGACGTTTCTTGTGCTTGCGCTGTTATATGGGCCACGACCCGAGCGGCAGCGAGCGGCAGTCGAGCAAAGTCGGGACAAGTCGGGACGGGGACAGGGACAGGGATAGGAAAGGTGCGAATGCACTGCAAATTACGCAAACACCTCGTCTGAGGCGAGGCGAGGCGAGGCGAGGCGAGGAAGCTCACATTGCCAGCAGTGGCGCCCTCCAACAAGACTCTGCCACACCCCGCACAGGCCTTACGCCGGTCGGCCGCGCGCCAGCCCTCCTGCGCTGGACACCAGGGACAAGATGCGTCTTCCGCGAGTGTCGAAGGCTGCACGCGCCAAGCGGATGACAGGAGGTGCAACGAGAAGCTGCGCGTCTCACACACACGGCGGCGCGCGCTAATTCGGCTGTCGCTCTGCTGGCACGTCGGATTGCGGAAGGAAGTGCTTACAATTACAATTCTGTTCGTGTTTTATGTTGTAAAGTTGTTAGCTTGTAACGATGTAATGTTAATAAATAAATTTATAAATCTCCAAAAAAAAAAATACACGACGCGCGTACTTCCGGCTCATAAGTTTTGGATCTCAGGATTGCGTTCGCGCTAGCGTGACGAATTGTCAGTAAAAAAAAATGCGGCTGCTTTCGACCGAAAAGTATGATTTTGTGTGTGTTGGGATAAGAACCGAATGCGAATTCTGCCATGCGCCTACATTACATGGGCGCCAACGGCCATACCATGTTGAATACACCGGTTCTCGTCCGATCACCGAAGTTAAGCAACATCGGGCGTGGTTAGTACTTGGATGGGTGACCACCTGGGAACATTACGTGCTGTTGGCTCCCTTTCATTTACTTTTTTTTTTTATACCGCCCTCTTTCCATACCACCGTTCTGTTGTGACAAAGATTCTTGCTTAAGCATTTTAATCTATTGTAATGACCATAAGGTGCGAAATTGCAGTAAATATCTCAGTTTGAGGGAGAATGTGCTAACCAAGTTCGCCAGGAAGTCTTTGAAAACGACAAAACAGTACGAATCGGCAGATGTGTTCTGAAATACGTCAGCGCCTGTTGTTGTGTAGCGGTGTACAATTCCTACTTCGATATGTAATTATAAATTTATTCCTTAGTCGACTCGTCTCGTCTCGTCATCTCCTGCAGACGTTTCTTGTGCTTGCGCTGTTATATGGGCCACGACCCGAGCGGCAGCGAGCGGCAGTCGAGCAAAGTCGGGACAAGTCGGGACGGGGACAGGGACAGGGATAGGAAAGGTGCGAATGCACTGCAAATTACGCAAACACCTCGTCTGAGGCGAGGCGAGGCGAGGCGAGGCGAGGAAGCTCACATTGCCAGCAGTGGCGCCCTCCAACAAGACTCTGCCACACCCCGCACAGGCCTTACGCCGGTCGGCCGCGCGCCAGCCCTCCTGCGCTGGACACCAGGGACAAGATGCGTCTTCCGCGAGTGTCGAAGGCTGCACGCGCCAAGCGGATGACAGGAGGTGCAACGAGAAGCTGCGCGTCTCACACACACGGCGGCGCGCGCTAATTCGGCTGTCGCTCTGCTGGCACGTCGGATTGCGGAAGGAAGTGCTTACAATTACAATTCTGTTCGTGTTTTATGTTGTAAAGTTGTTAGCTTGTAACGATGTAATGTTAATAAATAAATTTATAAATCTCCAAAAAAAAAAATACACGACGCGCGTACTTCCGGCTCATAAGTTTTGGATCTCAGGATTGCGTTCGCGCTAGCGTGACGAATTGTCAGTAAAAAAAAATGCGGCTGCTTTCGACCGAAAAGTATGATTTTGTGTGTGTTGGGATAAGAACCGAATGCGAATTCTGCCATGCGCCTACATTACATGGGCGCCAACGGCCATACCATGTTGAATACACCGGTTCTCGTCCGATCACCGAAGTTAAGCAACATCGGGCGTGGTTAGTACTTGGATGGGTGACCACCTGGGAACATCACGTGCTGTTGGCTCCCTTTCATTTACTTTTTTTTTTTATACCGCCCTCTTTCCATACCACCGTTCTGTTGTGACAAAGATTCTTGCTTAAGCATTTTAATCTATTGTAATGACCATAAGGTGCGAAATTGCAGTAAATATCTCAGTTTGAGGGAGAATGTGCTAACCAAGTTCGCCAGGAAGTCTTTGAAAACGACAAAACAGTACGAATCGGCAGATGTGTTCTGAAATACGTCAGCGCCTGTTGTTGTGTAGCGGTGTACAATTCCTACTTCGATATGTAATTATAAATTTATTCCTTAGTCGACTCGTCTCGTCTCGTCATCTCCTGCAGACGTTTCTTGTGCTTGCGCTGTTATATGGGCCACGACCCGAGCGGCAGCGAGCGGCAGTCGAGCAAAGTCGGGACAAGTCGGGACGGGGACAGGGACAGGGATAGGAAAGGTGCGAATGCACTGCAAATTACGCAAACACCTCGTCTGAGGCGAGGCGAGGCGAGGCGAGGCGAGGAAGCTCACATTGCCAGCAGTGGCGCCCTCCAACAAGACTCTGCCACACCCCGCACAGGCCTTACGCCGGTCGGCCGCGCGCCAGCCCTCCTGCGCTGGACACCAGGGACAAGATGCGTCTTCCGCGAGTGTCGAAGGCTGCACGCGCCAAGCGGATGACAGGAGGTGCAACGAGAAGCTGCGCGTCTCACACACACGGCGGCGCGCGCTAATTCGGCTGTCGCTCTGCTGGCACGTCGGATTGCGGAAGGAAGTGCTTACAATTACAATTCTGTTCGTGTTTTATGTTGTAAAGTTGTTAGCTTGTAACGATGTAATGTTAATAAATAAATTTATAAATCTCCAAAAAAAAAAATACACGACGCGCGTACTTCCGGCTCATAAGTTTTGGATCTCAGGATTGCGTTCGCGCTAGCGTGACGAATTGTCAGTAAAAAAAAATGCGGCTGCTTTCGACCGAAAAGTATGATTTTGTGTGTGTTGGGATAAGAACCGAATGCGAATTCTGCCATGCGCCTACATTACATGGGCGCCAACGGCCATACCATGTTGAATACACCGGTTCTCGTCCGATCACCGAAGTTAAGCAACATCGGGCGTGGTTAGTACTTGGATGGGTGACCACCTGGGAACATCACGTGCTGTTGGCTCCCTTTCATTTACTTTTTTTTTTTATACCGCCCTCTTTCCATACCACCGTTCTGTTGTGACAAAGATTCTTGCTTAAGCATTTTAATCTATTGTAATGACCATAAGGTGCGAAATTGCAGTAAATATCTCAGTTTGAGGGAGAATGTGCTAACCAAGTTCGCCAGGAAGTCTTTGAAAACGACAAAACAGTACGAATCGGCAGATGTGTTCTGAAATACGTCAGCGCCTGTTGTTGTGTAGCGGTGTACAATTCCTACTTCGATATGTAATTATAAATTTATTCCTTAGTCGACTCGTCTCGTCTCGTCATCTCCTGCAGACGTTTCTTGTGCTTGCGCTGTTATATGGGCCACGACCCGAGCGGCAGCGAGCGGCAGTCGAGCAAAGTCGGGACAAGTCGGGACGGGGACAGGGACAGGGATAGGAAAGGTGCGAATGCACTGCAAATTACGCAAACACCTCGTCTGAGGCGAGGCGAGGCGAGGCGAGGCGAGGAAGCTCACATTGCCAGCAGTGGCGCCCTCCAACAAGACTCTGCCACACCCCGCACAGGCCTTACGCCGGTCGGCCGCGCGCCAGCCCTCCTGCGCTGGACACCAGGGACAAGATGCGTCTTCCGCGAGTGTCGAAGGCTGCACGCGCCAAGCGGATGACAGGAGGTGCAACGAGAAGCTGCGCGTCTCACACACACGGCGGCGCGCGCTAATTCGGCTGTCGCTCTGCTGGCACGTCGGATTGCGGAAGGAAGTGCTTACAATTACAATTCTGTTCGTGTTTTATGTTGTAAAGTTGTTAGCTTGTAACGATGTAATGTTAATAAATAAATTTATAAATCTCCAAAAAAAAAAAATACACGACGCGCGTACTTCCGGCTCATAAGTTTTGGATCTCAGGATTGCGTTCGCGCTAGCGTGACGAATTGTCAGTAAAAAAAAATGCGGCTGCTTTCGACCGAAAAGTATGATTTTGTGTGTGTTGGGATAAGAACCGAATGCGAATTCTGCCATGCGCCTACATTACATGGGCGCCAACGGCCATACCATGTTGAATACACCGGTTCTCGTCCGATCACCGAAGTTAAGCAACATCGGGCGTGGTTAGTACTTGGATGGGTGACCACCTGGGAACATCACGTGCTGTTGGCTCCCTTTCATTTACTTTTTTTTTTTATACCGCCCTCTTTCCATACCACCGTTCTGTTGTGACAAAGATTCTTGCTTAAGCATTTTAATCTATTGTAATGACCATAAGGTGCGAAATTGCAGTAAATATCTCAGTTTGAGGGAGAATGTGCTAACCAAGTTCGCCAGGAAGTCTTTGAAAACGACAAAACAGTACGAATCGGCAGATGTGTTCTGAAATACGTCAGCGCCTGTTGTTGTGTAGCGGTGTACAATTCCTACTTCGATATGTAATTATAAATTTATTCCTTAGTCGACTCGTCTCGTCTCGTCATCTCCTGCAGACGTTTCTTGTGCTTGCGCTGTTATATGGGCCACGACCCGAGCGGCAGCGAGCGGCAGTCGAGCAAAGTCGGGACAAGTCGGGACGGGGACAGGGACAGGGATAGGAAAGGTGCGAATGCACTGCAAATTACGCAAACACCTCGTCTGAGGCGAGGCGAGGCGAGGCGAGGCGAGGAAGCTCACATTGCCAGCAGTGGCGCCCTCCAACAAGACTCTGCCACACCCCGCACAGGCCTTACGCCGGTCGGCCGCGCGCCAGCCCTCCTGCGCTGGACACCAGGGACAAGATGCGTCTTCCGCGAGTGTCGAAGGCTGCACGCGCCAAGCGGATGACAGGAGGTGCAACGAGAAGCTGCGCGTCTCACACACACGGCGGCGCGCGCTAATTCGGCTGTCGCTCTGCTGGCACGTCGGATTGCGGAAGGAAGTGCTTACAATTACAATTCTGTTCGTGTTTTATGTTGTAAAGTTGTTAGCTTGTAACGATGTAATGTTAATAAATAAATTTATAAATCTCCAAAAAAAAAAAATACACGACGCGCGTACTTCCGGCTCATAAGTTTTGGATCTCAGGATTGCGTTCGCGCTAGCGTGACGAATTGTCAGTAAAAAAAAATGCGGCTGCTTTCGACCGAAAAGTATGATTTTGTGTGTGTTGGGATAAGAACCGAATGCGAATTCTGCCATGCGCCTACATTACATGGGCGCCAACGGCCATACCATGTTGAATACACCGGTTCTCGTCCGATCACCGAAGTTAAGCAACATCGGGCGTGGTTAGTACTTGGATGGGTGACCACCTGGGAACATCACGTGCTGTTGGCTCCCTTTCATTTACTTTTTTTTTTTATACCGCCCTCTTTCCATACCACCGTTCTGTTGTGACAAAGATTCTTGCTTAAGCATTTTAATCTATTGTAATGACCATAAGGTGCGAAATTGCAGTAAATATCTCAGTTTGAGGGAGAATGTGCTAACCAAGTTCGCCAGGAAGTCTTTGAAAACGACAAAACAGTACGAATCGGCAGATGTGTTCTGAAATACGTCAGCGCCTGTTGTTGTGTAGCGGTGTACAATTCCTACTTCGATATGTAATTATAAATTTATTCCTTAGTCGACTCGTCTCGTCTCGTCATCTCCTGCAGACGTTTCTTGTGCTTGCGCTGTTATATGGGCCACGACCCGAGCGGCAGCGAGCGGCAGTCGAGCAAAGTCGGGACAAGTCGGGACGGGGACAGGGACAGGGATAGGAAAGGTGCGAATGCACTGCAAATTACGCAAACACCTCGTCTGAGGCGAGGCGAGGCGAGGCGAGGCGAGGAAGCTCACATTGCCAGCAGTGGCGCCCTCCAACAAGACTCTGCCACACCCCGCACAGGCCTTACGCCGGTCGGCCGCGCGCCAGCCCTCCTGCGCTGGACACCAGGGACAAGATGCGTCTTCCGCGAGTGTCGAAGGCTGCACGCGCCAAGCGGATGACAGGAGGTGCAACGAGAAGCTGCGCGTCTCACACACACGGCGGCGCGCGCTAATTCGGCTGTCGCTCTGCTGGCACGTCGGATTGCGGAAGGAAGTGCTTACAATTACAATTCTGTTCGTGTTTTATGTTGTAAAGTTGTTAGCTTGTAACGATGTAATGTTAATAAATAAATTTATAAATCTCCAAAAAAAAAATACACGACGCGCGTACTTCCGGCTCATAAGTTTTGGGTCTCAGGATTGCGTTCGCGCTAGCGTGACGAATTGTCAGTAAAAAAAAATGCGGCTGCTTTCGACCGAAAAGTATGATTTTGTGTGTGTTGGGATAAGAACCGAATGCGAATTCTGCCATGCGCCTACATTACATGGGCGCCAACGGCCATACCATGTTGAATACACCGGTTCTCGTCCGATCACCGAAGTTAAGCAACATCGGGCGTGGTTAGTACTTGGATGGGTGACCACCTGGGAACATTACGTGCTGTTGGCTCCCTTTCATTTACTTTTTTTTTTTATACCGCCCTCTTTCCATACCACCGTTCTGTTGTGACAAAGATTCTTGCTTAAGCATTTTAATCTATTGTAATGACCATAAGGTGCGAAATTGCAGTAAATATCTCAGTTTGAGGGAGAATGTGCTAACCAAGTTCGCCAGGAAGTCTTTGAAAACGACAAAACAGTACGAATCGGCAGATGTGTTCTGAAATACGTCAGCGCCTGTTGTTGTGTAGCGGTGTACAATTCCTACTTCGATATGTAATTATAAATTTATTCCTTAGTCGACTCGTCTCGTCTCGTCATCTCCTGCAGACGTTTCTTGTGCTTGCGCTGTTATATGGGCCACGACCCGAGCGGCAGCGAGCGGCAGTCGAGCAAAGTCGGGACAAGTCGGGACGGGGACAGGGACAGGGATAGGAAAGGTGCGAATGCACTGCAAATTACGCAAACACCTCGTCTGAGGCGAGGCGAGGCGAGGCGAGGCGAGGAAGCTCACATTGCCAGCAGTGGCGCCCTCCAACAAGACTCTGCCACACCCCGCACAGGCCTTACGCCGGTCGGCCGCGCGCCAGCCCTCCTGCGCTGGACACCAGGGACAAGATGCGTCTTCCGCGAGTGTCGAAGGCTGCACGCGCCAAGCGGATGACAGGAGGTGCAACGAGAAGCTGCGCGTCTCACACACACGGCGGCGCGCGCTAATTCGGCTGTCGCTCTGCTGGCACGTCGGATTGCGGAAGGAAGTGCTTACAATTACAATTCTGTTCGTGTTTTATGTTGTAAAGTTGTTAGCTTGTAACGATGTAATGTTAATAAATAAATTTATAAATCTCCAAAAAAAAAAATACACGACGCGCGTACTTCCGGCTCATAAGTTTTGGATCTCAGGATTGCGTTCGCGCTAGCGTGACGAATTGTCAGTAAAAAAAAATGCGGCTGCTTTCGACCGAAAAGTATGATTTTGTGTGTGTTGGGATAAGAACCGAATGCGAATTCTGCCATGCGCCTACATTACATGGGCGCCAACGGCCATACCATGTTGAATACACCGGTTCTCGTCCGATCACCGAAGTTAAGCAACATCGGGCGTGGTTAGTACTTGGATGGGTGACCACCTGGGAACATCACGTGCTGTTGGCTCCCTTTCATTTACTTTTTTTTTTTATACCGCCCTCTTTCCATACCACCGTTCTGTTGTGACAAAGATTCTTGCTTAAGCATTTTAATCTATTGTAATGACCATAAGGTGCGAAATTGCAGTAAATATCTCAGTTTGAGGGAGAATGTGCTAACCAAGTTCGCCAGGAAGTCTTTGAAAACGACAAAACAGTACGAATCGGCAGATGTGTTCTGAAATACGTCAGCGCCTGTTGTTGTGTAGCGGTGTACAATTCCTACTTCGATATGTAATTATAAATTTATTCCTTAGTCGACTCGTCTCGTCTCGTCATCTCCTGCAGACGTTTCTTGTGCTTGCGCTGTTATATGGGCCACGACCCGAGCGGCAGCGAGCGGCAGTCGAGCAAAGTCGGGACAAGTCGGGACGGGGACAGGGACAGGGATAGGAAAGGTGCGAATGCACTGCAAATTACGCAAACACCTCGTCTGAGGCGAGGCGAGGCGAGGCGAGGCGAGGAAGCTCACATTGCCAGCAGTGGCGCCCTCCAACAAGACTCTGCCACACCCCGCACAGGCCTTACGCCGGTCGGCCGCGCGCCAGCCCGGACGTGTGTTCGGCTCGTGCCTGCTGCCACCTTCGTGTGCTGCAGGCGGTGTCTTCGTCGCGTGTTTGGTGCTGCGCCTCGCAGCGTTCTCTCTTCTCTACTAGTTCCTGTAAGTTTATTGACGCTTTATTATGAATCGTGCTAACTCCGTACAGTGTGTTTTTGATAGGAACGCGGCTAGACCGTCTCCTTTTGATGTTCACGAATGGATATTTTCCGAATTGCGTATTCCCGAATCTGATTTGGTCGGCATTCAGCTCGATTTTATTCAAAACTCTGTCTTTTTGAAACTTCCGAACGCGGATTGTGTCGATAAGCTAGTTACTGAAAGTGGTGGCGTTAAGAAATTTAAGCACGTGGACGGTACTTTGTCTGATGTTTTGATACTGCCGGCAGGCTTCGGCGTTCGAAATGTGAAGGTTTATAATGTTCCCTTTGAGTGCCCCAATGAGGCCATTGCTCGTACACTTGGCGAATTTGGCACCGTTCTAAGTGTGGAGAATGATGTGTGGCCTGCAGGTTTTAGGTACCGGGTTTTGAGTGGTGTTCGGACAGTACGTGTAGATTTAAAGAAACATATACCCTCGTATCTGATCATTGCTGGCACGCGAGCTTTCCTTAGCTATAGTGGGCAGCCGCAGACGTGCTCAGTGTGTGGCAAAACAGATCATTTGCGACAAACCTGCACTTTACGCAGGCCGGCACAGCTGCCGCGCGAAGCTGTTGACAACACTACGTATGCAGGCGCGTTGGTTGGACCCCCCTCAGTCGCCCCGACCGACCGACAGGCTTCTGCCGCTCCTGCGGCTGTGGCTGCTGTGTCCGATACTGTGACTCCGCCGACAGTAGTCGTGCCCCCGGTTGTGTCGGAACAAAGTTTACCTGCCGAACTCACCCCTCGCGAAGTCAGTATTGCTGATTTGCCAGCCGTAAGTGTTCCGGACGTGCCTGTTGGGGAGTCTTCTGAAATGTTGGTCGAGTCTCCCCGGCCGATTTCCGTCCCCGCCCCACCGACAGACAAGCGGAAATTGCAGTCACAACCGGGCCTGTCCACTTCTGGCGAGGCGGATGCTAGCAGCGCAGAAAGTGAGGTGTCCCAAGTTTCCACCCAGTCCGCCCCTGCCGATCCCAAACCAAAGCGTAGGCGGTCTAAGAAACGTTCGAAACCGGCGCCCACTGATGGCGACGGCGTTTCCTTTGAACAGGCCGTTGAGGGACTAACGGATTCCTTGGTCCAAGAGCGTCGCGACGCACCTTTCGTGCACGGTCCACCTGTGTCGGTGCCCGCCACCCCCGCTTCCCGGGCCGTCCCGGATGCCCCACCTGTTCCTTCGGACACCATGCAGTGGTCTGAAGATGTGGAGGAGGATACTTTTTTCTAGTCTTGCTTAAGTTCAAGAGTCCACCCTGACGCGTGCCTTCCACCAGTTACGCGTCCTGACACTTAATGTCAATAGAATCCGCAGTGCCCGTAAAATTGACGCCCTTTTATACTTTTTGCAATCTGCTTGTTGTGATGTGATTTTCCTTCAAGAACTTACAGCTGACGTTGTCCCGCATCTTACTGCGTTTAATGTTATTCTTAATATTGATCCGGAAGTAGGCTTTGGTACGGCGATTTTAATCACGCCCGGTTTAGAGTATAACAACATAGCAATTTTACCGGATGGACGAGGGTTGGCGTGTGTCATCTGCGACATATTTTTTGTTAACGTGTATGCCCCCTCTGGAACTGACAATAAACGTCTGAGGAATACCTTTTTCGCTCATGATGTATGTCAGCTTTTCCATCGAAACCACCGTCGGATCATCTTCGGTGGCGATTTTAATTGTGATTTGCGAGATGCCGACCAGGAGCCGACGGCGAATAAGTGTCTTGCACTGCAAAATTTAGTTGACATTTACAAATTTAAGGACACGTGGCTTCGTTTTAGTCCGACTGCTGCAGGTTTTACTTATTTTTATCCTACTGGGCATAGCAGATTGGACAGAATTTATATCTCGCCGGATCTTACTGCTTCCATCTTGCAGGCAGAAGTTGCTCCCGTCGCTTTTTCGGATCATTGTGGTTATTTGTGTGCTTTTAATGTCCCGTACGTTCGCCCGGAACGTACGCGCTCCTATTGGAAATTCAATGTTAGTGTTTTGGATGACGTCAGTCTTGTCGAACAGGTGCATTTGTTGTGGCGCCAACTTCTTCAGCGCCGCCCGCAGGCGAGTTCTACTGTCGATTGGTGGCTCCGTCACGCTAAACCGGCCATTCGTAGTTTGCTCATCAATTATTGTCGTGACAAGTCCCATTGGGACATGATGACGGTCGATTTTTATCGCGATTGTTTACGGGATTTAATTACTCGGGTTACCGACCGCCCTGAGCTACTTCCCACGTTACGGAAGATTAAAGCGAAGATTTTAAACCATCTGTATCGCAAGGCACAGGGCTCTGTAGTCCGTAGCAGGCCTTTCGATCCTACGTTGAAGGAACCACTTTCCTTGTATCATTTACGACGAGCCCGTCTGCGGCGTGAAAAACTTTTATTTACGGACTGGATTACGCGTGACGGCCTAAAGACTTCCGATCGACGGGTGATTCGGGACGAAATTTACGATCACTATTCTCGTCTCTTTCAATTTCACCCTTTGCATGACGCCTCCTTGCAGACATTTTTACGTGATCTGCCTTTCATTTTAACGCCTCAGGATAGACTTCTTTTAAATGAGCGTTTTACAGCTGATGATGTTTCTGCCGCTATTAAGGCTAGCCCGAAGGGAAAAGCCCCTGGCAATGACGGAATTCCTGTCGAATTTTATGTTAAATTTTCCGGCCTTTTAACTGATATTTTCGTTGCCATGGTCAATGAAATCCATAACGGCCTCGATGTGCCGGACGAATTTTTAGAGGGGCTCATCGTCCTCATCCCGAAAACAACTGGCACCCCACGTGCGGTGACTTTACGGCCGATTACTTTATTAAACGCCGATTATAAAATCGTCGCGCGCTGCTTTTCACACCGTCTGCGGCCGGCGTTGAAGTCCGTCATTAGCCCATCTCAATCGTGTGCCGTACCTGGACGGAATATTTATGATGCTGTCCTCGCGTATCGTGAATGTATCGCTTATGCCGCATCCAGCCGTGGCGGCCGAGCTGCGATACTCTCCATTGATTTTCACAACGCGTTCGACAGAATCAGTCACGAGTACTTGCGGCGGGTTATGTCTAAGTTCGGGTTTGGTTTACAATTCACGAATGTGATATCCAACCTTTTGAAATCGGCTACTTCCCGAATCCTTTTTCATGGTCAGGCCAGTGATGTCCTCAGGCTGAACAGGTCCGTCCGCCAAGGGTGCCCACTTTCCATGGGCTTATTCGTCTTAGCCTTGGATCCTCTACTCCGCAAAATAACGGCTGTTTGCCACGGTGTACCGTTTGGTGCGGGTTCGCTTGTCTGTCGGGCGTATGCTGATGATTTGGGGGTTTTTATCCAACGCCCCGACGATATTGATGCGCTC
Organism: Schistocerca serialis cubense; assembly: GCF_023864345.2. Taxonomy (NCBI): domain Eukaryota; kingdom Metazoa; phylum Arthropoda; class Insecta; order Orthoptera; family Acrididae; genus Schistocerca; species Schistocerca serialis. Next base: position 104,246,266 of record NC_064648.1, read on the forward strand.
CGTCTCCTCCTTCAACAGTTTGAAACGGCATCGGGTGCGGTTGTCAACCCCCGTAAGTCCATCTTACTGCCGCTTACTGTGACCATGAGAGATGTCCGTCGTGATTGGTATACCGTACAGTTGCGACATAAGATTCTCGGGATCCAGATGACTCCAAATGTACAACGAATGACGGTGTTAAATTGGCGCGCGGTGTTATATTCTGTTCGGGCGGCGACTCAGGCTGCCGCCAAACGAAATTTATCATTGCTGGAGAGGGTTTCGGTTGTTAATACCCAGATGTTGGCCAAGGCCTGGTACTTGGCTCAAGTTTTGCCGGTGCCGAAGGAGATCGAACGGGCTATCAAGCATGCTGTCTCTTGGCTGGTCTGGCGAGGCGAAATCTTTAAAGTCGCCTACAATATTTGTGTGCTCCCGCCGGACAGAGGCGGCCTAGGTATGGTCGATTTTCCTTCCAAGTGTGCTGCTCTTTTGCTCCACCGGACCAACTGTGTGATCGCCACTGCTGGGCAGTGCCCCACGTCTGCACTCTTCGACCTTTACCGCCCAGCTTCTCTCCGCGCGCCTGTCTCTGTCCAGGCTATCCCGTATCAATTGAATTTCGTTCGCCAGTATTTCCTCCACACAAGCTATCTGATAGGTGACGACCGACGCCGGGGTAACGTCCGCGCGATCGCAGAGGCCCTCCGTGGAACTCCGCCGACTAACAAATGGGAGTTGCGGCTGCCGCAATACGATTGGCGGACGGTGTGGTCCAATATCTCCAGTCCATTGTTGACATCCGATGTTCGGGACACCTGGTATAAAGTTGTGAATCGCACCGTTGCCACGAATGCGAAACTCCACGCGATCAATCTCCTCCCGAGTGGCCTCTGTGGGCGGTGCGCGGCTGAAGACACGATCGAACACCGATTTGTGTGCCCCCAATTTCAAGAGGTGTGGGATGCCACCTGTGCGATGTTGGCGTTGATTAATAGGACTACCCCGCGTGCCGTGCAGCCCTTGTATATCTTGGTTCCCGACTGGCGGCCGTATCCTGCCACCAAGAGAAACGCTACCGTGTGGATTGCCGCACATGCCGCACATGCGATTTTCTCTCTCCGACTCACGGATCGCTTGCAGTTCTTGACATATCTTTGGGACTATTATGGACGGGAGAAACAGAATCCGAAGTGTGTTTCCCATTATGCCCGATTTTTAGATGTCGCTTTACGGACCGCCTTTACCACTTTAAATATTTCTCTCCTGCCATGATTATGTACTTCCATTTCCACTGTACCTTTTGGCGGGACATGCGGAATGATGTATATGTATCTATTTTCTTGATGTCTGACAGTCAATTTGTCTCACCGGCTCGACTTTCCTCCCGCCATTGTGAACGGTTGTTCTTAGGATTCTCCCTATTAGTCTTCTCTCCTGGATTTGACGTTTGTTCCCTATTGCTGACACTTACTTCATTTTTGTGACTATTTCTGGACCGTCGTTGACTTGTCCCTGAACTTTGGAACGGTGCTTCCAGATATTTTGTGTTTGTAATGGTTGCCTTCTGGGCACGGAAACCAAGCTTATCAAGCTTCTCGAGACGACGAAATATGTTTGTTGCTGCCGGAATTGCGTCGACTTTGCCATTCCCGTGCGCCAGACATATTTGGCAATGTTTAGTGTGGTTGTTTTTTGAGAGTCCCATTCTTTGCTTTTCTCTGGCGGCGGTGGGCTACCGCTGCCGACTTGTGGTCATTGTCCTCCGAGCATGGTTTTTATTTGTGTTTTGCGTCTTCGTGACTCCTTCCTTACATTCCGTTATTCCACGTTTCTCGGGTTGGGAGGGCGCCGGAGACACTGTGGCCAGGCCTCGGATTGCGACCCCTGCCTGCTTTGCCTCCGTAGCCACCCTGGCCTGAACTTCCAAGCAAGTAAAAATAAAAAAAAAAAATAAAAAAAAAAATAACAAAAAAAAAAAACAAAAAAAAAATATATATATATATATATATATATATATATATATATATATATAATAATGCTCTGTCACACATTATTAAAGGGCGTACTACACACCACTCTTTCCGTTATTCCACGTTTCTCGGGTTGGGAGGGCGCCGGAGGCATTGTGAAAAAAAAAAGAAAAAAAAAAAAGTTCTCGTCCGATCACCGAAGTTAAGCAACATCGGGCGTGGTTAGTACTTGGATGGGTGACCACCTGGGAACATCACGTGCTGTTGGCTCCCTTTCATTTACTTTTTTTTTTTATACCGCCCTCTTTCCATACCACCGTTCTGTTGTGACAAAGATTCTTGCTTAAGCATTTTAATCTATTGTAATGACCATAAGGTGCGAAATTGCAGTAAATATCTCAGTTTGAGGGAGAATGTGCTAACCAAGTTCGCCAGGAAGTCTTTGAAAACGACAAAACAGTACGAATCGGCAGATGTGTTCTGAAATACGTCAGCGCCTGTTGTTGTGTAGCGGTGTACAATTCCTACTTCGATATGTAATTATAAATTTATTCCTTAGTCGACTCGTCTCGTCTCGTCATCTCCTGCAGACGTTTCTTGTGCTTGCGCTGTTATATGGGCCACGACCCGAGCGGCAGCGAGCGGCAGTCGAGCAAAGTCGGGACAAGTCGGGACGGGGACAGGGACAGGGATAGGAAAGGTGCGAATGCACTGCAAATTACGCAAACACCTCGTCTGAGGCGAGGCGAGGCGAGGCGAGGCGAGGAAGCTCACATTGCCAGCAGTGGCGCCCTCCAACAAGACTCTGCCACACCCCGCACAGGCCTTACGCCGGTCGGCCGCGCGCCAGCCCTCCTGCGCTGGACACCAGGGACAAGATGCGTCTTCCGCGAGTGTCGAAGGCTGCACGCGCCAAGCGGATGACAGGAGGTGCAACGAGAAGCTGCGCGTCTCACACACACGGCGGCGCGCGCTAATTCGGCTGTCGCTCTGCTGGCACGTCGGATTGCGGAAGGAAGTGCTTACAATTACAATTCTGTTCGTGTTTTATGTTGTAAAGTTGTTAGCTTGTAACGATGTAATGTTAATAAATAAATTTATAAATCTCCAAAAAAAAAAATACACGACGCGCGTACTTCCGGCTCATAAGTTTTGGGTCTCAGGATTGCGTTCGCGCTAGCGTGACGAATTGTCAGTAAAAAAAAATGCGGCTGCTTTCGACCGAAAAGTATGATTTTGTGTGTGTTGGGATAAGAACCGAATGCGAATTCTGCCATGCGCCTACATTACATGGGCGCCAACGGCCATACCATGTTGAATACACCGGTTCTCGTCCGATCACCGAAGTTAAGCAACATCGGGCGTGGTTAGTACTTGGATGGGTGACCACCTGGGAACATTACGTGCTGTTGGCTCCCTTTCATTTACTTTTTTTTTTTATACCGCCCTCTTTCCATACCACCGTTCTGTTGTGACAAAGATTCTTGCTTAAGCATTTTAATCTATTGTAATGACCATAAGGTGCGAAATTGCAGTAAATATCTCAGTTTGAGGGAGAATGTGCTAACCAAGTTCGCCAGGAAGTCTTTGAAAACGACAAAACAGTACGAATCGGCAGATGTGTTCTGAAATACGTCAGCGCCTGTTGTTGTGTAGCGGTGTACAATTCCTACTTCGATATGTAATTATAAATTTATTCCTTAGTCGACTCGTCTCGTCTCGTCATCTCCTGCAGACGTTTCTTGTGCTTGCGCTGTTATATGGGCCACGACCCGAGCGGCAGCGAGCGGCAGTCGAGCAAAGTCGGGACAAGTCGGGACGGGGACAGGGACAGGGATAGGAAAGGTGCGAATGCACTGCAAATTACGCAAACACCTCGTCTGAGGCGAGGCGAGGCGAGGCGAGGCGAGGAAGCTCACATTGCCAGCAGTGGCGCCCTCCAACAAGACTCTGCCACACCCCGCACAGGCCTTACGCCGGTCGGCCGCGCGCCAGCCCTCCTGCGCTGGACACCAGGGACAAGATGCGTCTTCCGCGAGTGTCGAAGGCTGCACGCGCCAAGCGGATGACAGGAGGTGCAACGAGAAGCTGCGCGTCTCACACACACGGCGGCGCGCGCTAATTCGGCTGTCGCTCTGCTGGCACGTCGGATTGCGGAAGGAAGTGCTTACAATTACAATTCTGTTCGTGTTTTATGTTGTAAAGTTGTTAGCTTGTAACGATGTAATGTTAATAAATAAATTTATAAATCTCCAAAAAAAAAAATACACGACGCGCGTACTTCCGGCTCATAAGTTTTGGATCTCAGGATTGCGTTCGCGCTAGCGTGACGAATTGTCAGTAAAAAAAAATGCGGCTGCTTTCGACCGAAAAGTATGATTTTGTGTGTGTTGGGATAAGAACCGAATGCGAATTCTGCCATGCGCCTACATTACATGGGCGCCAACGGCCATACCATGTTGAATACACCGGTTCTCGTCCGATCACCGAAGTTAAGCAACATCGGGCGTGGTTAGTACTTGGATGGGTGACCACCTGGGAACATTACGTGCTGTTGGCTCCCTTTCATTTACTTTTTTTTTTTATACCGCCCTCTTTCCATACCACCGTTCTGTTGTGACAAAGATTCTTGCTTAAGCATTTTAATCTATTGTAATGACCATAAGGTGCGAAATTGCAGTAAATATCTCAGTTTGAGGGAGAATGTGCTAACCAAGTTCGCCAGGAAGTCTTTGAAAACGACAAAACAGTACGAATCGGCAGATGTGTTCTGAAATACGTCAGCGCCTGTTGTTGTGTAGCGGTGTACAATTCCTACTTCGATATGTAATTATAAATTTATTCCTTAGTCGACTCGTCTCGTCTCGTCATCTCCTGCAGACGTTTCTTGTGCTTGCGCTGTTATATGGGCCACGACCCGAGCGGCAGCGAGCGGCAGTCGAGCAAAGTCGGGACAAGTCGGGACGGGGACAGGGACAGGGATAGGAAAGGTGCGAATGCACTGCAAATTACGCAAACACCTCGTCTGAGGCGAGGCGAGGCGAGGCGAGGCGAGGAAGCTCACATTGCCAGCAGTGGCGCCCTCCAACAAGACTCTGCCACACCCCGCACAGGCCTTACGCCGGTCGGCCGCGCGCCAGCCCTCCTGCGCTGGACACCAGGGACAAGATGCGTCTTCCGCGAGTGTCGAAGGCTGCACGCGCCAAGCGGATGACAGGAGGTGCAACGAGAAGCTGCGCGTCTCACACACACGGCGGCGCGCGCTAATTCGGCTGTCGCTCTGCTGGCACGTCGGATTGCGGAAGGAAGTGCTTACAATTACAATTCTGTTCGTGTTTTATGTTGTAAAGTTGTTAGCTTGTAACGATGTAATGTTAATAAATAAATTTATAAATCTCCAAAAAAAAAAATACACGACGCGCGTACTTCCGGCTCATAAGTTTTGGATCTCAGGATTGCGTTCGCGCTAGCGTGACGAATTGTCAGTAAAAAAAAATGCGGCTGCTTTCGACCGAAAAGTATGATTTTGTGTGTGTTGGGATAAGAACCGAATGCGAATTCTGCCATGCGCCTACATTACATGGGCGCCAACGGCCATACCATGTTGAATACACCGGTTCTCGTCCGATCACCGAAGTTAAGCAACATCGGGCGTGGTTAGTACTTGGATGGGTGACCACCTGGGAACATCACGTGCTGTTGGCTCCCTTTCATTTACTTTTTTTTTTTATACCGCCCTCTTTCCATACCACCGTTCTGTTGTGACAAAGATTCTTGCTTAAGCATTTTAATCTATTGTAATGACCATAAGGTGCGAAATTGCAGTAAATATCTCAGTTTGAGGGAGAATGTGCTAACCAAGTTCGCCAGGAAGTCTTTGAAAACGACAAAACAGTACGAATCGGCAGATGTGTTCTGAAATACGTCAGCGCCTGTTGTTGTGTAGCGGTGTACAATTCCTACTTCGATATGTAATTATAAATTTATTCCTTAGTCGACTCGTCTCGTCTCGTCATCTCCTGCAGACGTTTCTTGTGCTTGCGCTGTTATATGGGCCACGACCCGAGCGGCAGCGAGCGGCAGTCGAGCAAAGTCGGGACAAGTCGGGACGGGGACAGGGACAGGGATAGGAAAGGTGCGAATGCACTGCAAATTACGCAAACACCTCGTCTGAGGCGAGGCGAGGCGAGGCGAGGCGAGGAAGCTCACATTGCCAGCAGTGGCGCCCTCCAACAAGACTCTGCCACACCCCGCACAGGCCTTACGCCGGTCGGCCGCGCGCCAGCCCTCCTGCGCTGGACACCAGGGACAAGATGCGTCTTCCGCGAGTGTCGAAGGCTGCACGCGCCAAGCGGATGACAGGAGGTGCAACGAGAAGCTGCGCGTCTCACACACACGGCGGCGCGCGCTAATTCGGCTGTCGCTCTGCTGGCACGTCGGATTGCGGAAGGAAGTGCTTACAATTACAATTCTGTTCGTGTTTTATGTTGTAAAGTTGTTAGCTTGTAACGATGTAATGTTAATAAATAAATTTATAAATCTCCAAAAAAAAAAATACACGACGCGCGTACTTCCGGCTCATAAGTTTTGGATCTCAGGATTGCGTTCGCGCTAGCGTGACGAATTGTCAGTAAAAAAAAATGCGGCTGCTTTCGACCGAAAAGTATGATTTTGTGTGTGTTGGGATAAGAACCGAATGCGAATTCTGCCATGCGCCTACATTACATGGGCGCCAACGGCCATACCATGTTGAATACACCGGTTCTCGTCCGATCACCGAAGTTAAGCAACATCGGGCGTGGTTAGTACTTGGATGGGTGACCACCTGGGAACATCACGTGCTGTTGGCTCCCTTTCATTTACTTTTTTTTTTTATACCGCCCTCTTTCCATACCACCGTTCTGTTGTGACAAAGATTCTTGCTTAAGCATTTTAATCTATTGTAATGACCATAAGGTGCGAAATTGCAGTAAATATCTCAGTTTGAGGGAGAATGTGCTAACCAAGTTCGCCAGGAAGTCTTTGAAAACGACAAAACAGTACGAATCGGCAGATGTGTTCTGAAATACGTCAGCGCCTGTTGTTGTGTAGCGGTGTACAATTCCTACTTCGATATGTAATTATAAATTTATTCCTTAGTCGACTCGTCTCGTCTCGTCATCTCCTGCAGACGTTTCTTGTGCTTGCGCTGTTATATGGGCCACGACCCGAGCGGCAGCGAGCGGCAGTCGAGCAAAGTCGGGACAAGTCGGGACGGGGACAGGGACAGGGATAGGAAAGGTGCGAATGCACTGCAAATTACGCAAACACCTCGTCTGAGGCGAGGCGAGGCGAGGCGAGGCGAGGAAGCTCACATTGCCAGCAGTGGCGCCCTCCAACAAGACTCTGCCACACCCCGCACAGGCCTTACGCCGGTCGGCCGCGCGCCAGCCCTCCTGCGCTGGACACCAGGGACAAGATGCGTCTTCCGCGAGTGTCGAAGGCTGCACGCGCCAAGCGGATGACAGGAGGTGCAACGAGAAGCTGCGCGTCTCACACACACGGCGGCGCGCGCTAATTCGGCTGTCGCTCTGCTGGCACGTCGGATTGCGGAAGGAAGTGCTTACAATTACAATTCTGTTCGTGTTTTATGTTGTAAAGTTGTTAGCTTGTAACGATGTAATGTTAATAAATAAATTTATAAATCTCCAAAAAAAAAAATACACGACGCGCGTACTTCCGGCTCATAAGTTTTGGATCTCAGGATTGCGTTCGCGCTAGCGTGACGAATTGTCAGTAAAAAAAAATGCGGCTGCTTTCGACCGAAAAGTATGATTTTGTGTGTGTTGGGATAAGAACCGAATGCGAATTCTGCCATGCGCCTACATTACATGGGCGCCAACGGCCATACCATGTTGAATACACCGGTTCTCGTCCGATCACCGAAGTTAAGCAACATCGGGCGTGGTTAGTACTTGGATGGGTGACCACCTGGGAACATCACGTGCTGTTGGCTCCCTTTCATTTACTTTTTTTTTTTATACCGCCCTCTTTCCATACCACCGTTCTGTTGTGACAAAGATTCTTGCTTAAGCATTTTAATCTATTGTAATGACCATAAGGTGCGAAATTGCAGTAAATATCTCAGTTTGAGGGAGAATGTGCTAACCAAGTTCGCCAGGAAGTCTTTGAAAACGACAAAACAGTACGAATCGGCAGATGTGTTCTGAAATACGTCAGCGCCTGTTGTTGTGTAGCGGTGTACAATTCCTACTTCGATATGTAATTATAAATTTATTCCTTAGTCGACTCGTCTCGTCTCGTCATCTCCTGCAGACGTTTCTTGTGCTTGCGCTGTTATATGGGCCACGACCCGAGCGGCAGCGAGCGGCAGTCGAGCAAAGTCGGGACAAGTCGGGACGGGGACAGGGACAGGGATAGGAAAGGTGCGAATGCACTGCAAATTACGCAAACACCTCGTCTGAGGCGAGGCGAGGCGAGGCGAGGCGAGGAAGCTCACATTGCCAGCAGTGGCGCCCTCCAACAAGACTCTGCCACACCCCGCACAGGCCTTACGCCGGTCGGCCGCGCGCCAGCCCTCCTGCGCTGGACACCAGGGACAAGATGCGTCTTCCGCGAGTGTCGAAGGCTGCACGCGCCAAGCGGATGACAGGAGGTGCAACGAGAAGCTGCGCGTCTCACACACACGGCGGCGCGCGCTAATTCGGCTGTCGCTCTGCTGGCACGTCGGATTGCGGAAGGAAGTGCTTACAATTACAATTCTGTTCGTGTTTTATGTTGTAAAGTTGTTAGCTTGTAACGATGTAATGTTAATAAATAAATTTATAAATCTCCAAAAAAAAAAATACACGACGCGCGTACTTCCGGCTCATAAGTTTTGGATCTCAGGATTGCGTTCGCGCTAGCGTGACGAATTGTCAGTAAAAAAAAATGCGGCTGCTTTCGACCGAAAAGTATGATTTTGTGTGTGTTGGGATAAGAACCGAATGCGAATTCTGCCATGCGCCTACATTACATGGGCGCCAACGGCCATACCATGTTGAATACACCGGTTCTCGTCCGATCACCGAAGTTAAGCAACATCGGGCGTGGTTAGTACTTGGATGGGTGACCACCTGGGAACATCACGTGCTGTTGGCTCCCTTTCATTTACTTTTTTTTTTTATACCGCCCTCTTTCCATACCACCGTTCTGTTGTGACAAAGATTCTTGCTTAAGCATTTTAATCTATTGTAATGACCATAAGGTGCGAAATTGCAGTAAATATCTCAGTTTGAGGGAGAATGTGCTAACCAAGTTCGCCAGGAAGTCTTTGAAAACGACAAAACAGTACGAATCGGCAGATGTGTTCTGAAATACGTCAGCGCCTGTTGTTGTGTAGCGGTGTACAATTCCTACTTCGATATGTAATTATAAATTTATTCCTTAGTCGACTCGTCTCGTCTCGTCATCTCCTGCAGACGTTTCTTGTGCTTGCGCTGTTATATGGGCCACGACCCGAGCGGCAGCGAGCGGCAGTCGAGCAAAGTCGGGACAAGTCGGGACGGGGACAGGGACAGGGATAGGAAAGGTGCGAATGCACTGCAAATTACGCAAACACCTCGTCTGAGGCGAGGCGAGGCGAGGCGAGGCGAGGAAGCTCACATTGCCAGCAGTGGCGCCCTCCAACAAGACTCTGCCACACCCCGCACAGGCCTTACGCCGGTCGGCCGCGCGCCAGCCCTCCTGCGCTGGACACCAGGGACAAGATGCGTCTTCCGCGAGTGTCGAAGGCTGCACGCGCCAAGCGGATGACAGGAGGTGCAACGAGAAGCTGCGCGTCTCACACACACGGCGGCGCGCGCTAATTCGGCTGTCGCTCTGCTGGCACGTCGGATTGCGGAAGGAAGTGCTTACAATTACAATTCTGTTCGTGTTTTATGTTGTAAAGTTGTTAGCTTGTAACGATGTAATGTTAATAAATAAATTTATAAATCTCCAAAAAAAAAAATACACGACGCGCGTACTTCCGGCTCATAAGTTTTGGATCTCAGGATTGCGTTCGCGCTAGCGTGACGAATTGTCAGTAAAAAAAAATGCGGCTGCTTTCGACCGAAAAGTATGATTTTGTGTGTGTTGGGATAAGAACCGAATGCGAATTCTGCCATGCGCCTACATTACATGGGCGCCAACGGCCATACCATGTTGAATACACCGGTTCTCGTCCGATCACCGAAGTTAAGCAACATCGGGCGTGGTTAGTACTTGGATGGGTGACCACCTGGGAACATCACGTGCTGTTGGCTCCCTTTCATTTACTTTTTTTTTTTATACCGCCCTCTTTCCATACCACCGTTCTGTTGTGACAAAGATTCTTGCTTAAGCATTTTAATCTATTGTAATGACCATAAGGTGCGAAATTGCAGTAAATATCTCAGTTTGAGGGAGAATGTGCTAACCAAGTTCGCCAGGAAGTCTTTGAAAACGACAAAACAGTACGAATCGGCAGATGTGTTCTGAAATACGTCAGCGCCTGTTGTTGTGTAGCGGTGTACAATTCCTACTTCGATATGTAATTATAAATTTATTCCTTAGTCGACTCGTCTCGTCTCGTCATCTCCTGCAGACGTTTCTTGTGCTTGCGCTGTTATATGGGCCACGACCCGAGCGGCAGCGAGCGGCAGTCGAGCAAAGTCGGGACAAGTCGGGACGGGGACAGGGACAGGGATAGGAAAGGTGCGAATGCACTGCAAATTACGCAAACACCTCGTCTGAGGCGAGGCGAGGCGAGGCGAGGCGAGGAAGCTCACATTGCCAGCAGTGGCGCCCTCCAACAAGACTCTGCCACACCCCGCACAGGCCTTACGCCGGTCGGCCGCGCGCCAGCCCTCCTGCGCTGGACACCAGGGACAAGATGCGTCTTCCGCGAGTGTCGAAGGCTGCACGCGCCAAGCGGATGACAGGAGGTGCAACGAGAAGCTGCGCGTCTCACACACACGGCGGCGCGCGCTAATTCGGCTGTCGCTCTGCTGGCACGTCGGATTGCGGAAGGAAGTGCTTACAATTACAATTCTGTTCGTGTTTTATGTTGTAAAGTTGTTAGCTTGTAACGATGTAATGTTAATAAATAAATTTATAAATCTCCAAAAAAAAAAATACACGACGCGCGTACTTCCGGCTCATAAGTTTTGGATCTCAGGATTGCGTTCGCGCTAGCGTGACGAATTGTCAGTAAAAAAAAATGCGGCTGCTTTCGACCGAAAAGTATGATTTTGTGTGTGTTGGGATAAGAACCGAATGCGAATTCTGCCATGCGCCTACATTACATGGGCGCCAACGGCCATACCATGTTGAATACACCGGTTCTCGTCCGATCACCGAAGTTAAGCAACATCGGGCGTGGTTAGTACTTGGATGGGTGACCACCTGGGAACATCACGTGCTGTTGGCTCCCTTTCATTTACTTTTTTTTTTTATACCGCCCTCTTTCCATACCACCGTTCTGTTGTGACAAAGATTCTTGCTTAAGCATTTTAATCTATTGTAATGACCATAAGGTGCGAAATTGCAGTAAATATCTCAGTTTGAGGGAGAATGTGCTAACCAAGTTCGCCAGGAAGTCTTTGAAAACGACAAAACAGTACGAATCGGCAGATGTGTTCTGAAATACGTCAGCGCCTGTTGTTGTGTAGCGGTGTACAATTCCTACTTCGATATGTAATTATAAATTTATTCCTTAGTCGACTCGTCTCGTCTCGTCATCTCCTGCAGACGTTTCTTGTGCTTGCGCTGTTATATGGGCCACGACCCGAGCGGCAGCGAGCGGCAGTCGAGCAAAGTCGGGACAAGTCGGGACGGGGACAGGGACAGGGATAGGAAAGGTGCGAATGCACTGCAAATTACGCAAACACCTCGTCTGAGGCGAGGCGAGGCGAGGCGAGGCGAGGAAGCTCACATTGCCAGCAGTGGCGCCCTCCAACAAGACTCTGCCACACCCCGCACAGGCCTTACGCCGGTCGGCCGCGCGCCAGCCCTCCTGCGCTGGACACCAGGGACAAGATGCGTCTTCCGCGAGTGTCGAAGGCTGCACGCGCCAAGCGGATGACAGGAGGTGCAACGAGAAGCTGCGCGTCTCACACACACGGCGGCGCGCGCTAATTCGGCTGTCGCTCTGCTGGCACGTCGGATTGCGGAAGGAAGTGCTTACAATTACAATTCTGTTCGTGTTTTATGTTGTAAAGTTGTTAGCTTGTAACGATGTAATGTTAATAAATAAATTTATAAATCTCCAAAAAAAAAAATACACGACGCGCGTACTTCCGGCTCATAAGTTTTGGATCTCAGGATTGCGTTCGCGCTAGCGTGACGAATTGTCAGTAAAAAAAAATGCGGCTGCTTTCGACCGAAAAGTATGATTTTGTGTGTGTTGGGATAAGAACCGAATGCGAATTCTGCCATGCGCCTACATTACATGGGCGCCAACGGCCATACCATGTTGAATACACCGGTTCTCGTCCGATCACCGAAGTTAAGCAACATCGGGCGTGGTTAGTACTTGGATGGGTGACCACCTGGGAACATCACGTGCTGTTGGCTCCCTTTCATTTACTTTTTTTTTTTATACCGCCCTCTTTCCATACCACCGTTCTGTTGTGACAA
>NC_064648.1:104259355-104290578 GCF_023864345.2 Schistocerca serialis cubense
TTATAAATTTATTCCTTAGTCGACTCGTCTCGTCTCGTCATCTCCTGCAGACGTTTCTTGTGCTTGCGCTGTTATATGGGCCACGACCCGAGCGGCAGCGAGCGGCAGTCGAGCAAAGTCGGGACAAGTCGGGACGGGGACAGGGACAGGGATAGGAAAGGTGCGAATGCACTGCAAATTACGCAAACACCTCGTCTGAGGCGAGGCGAGGCGAGGCGAGGCGAGGAAGCTCACATTGCCAGCAGTGGCGCCCTCCAACAAGACTCTGCCACACCCCGCACAGGCCTTACGCCGGTCGGCCGCGCGCCAGCCCTCCTGCGCTGGACACCAGGGACAAGATGCGTCTTCCGCGAGTGTCGAAGGCTGCACGCGCCAAGCGGATGACAGGAGGTGCAACGAGAAGCTGCGCGTCTCACACACACGGCGGCGCGCGCTAATTCGGCTGTCGCTCTGCTGGCACGTCGGATTGCGGAAGGAAGTGCTTACAATTACAATTCTGTTCGTGTTTTATGTTGTAAAGTTGTTAGCTTGTAACGATGTAATGTTAATAAATAAATTTATAAATCTCCAAAAAAAAAAATACACGACGCGCGTACTTCCGGCTCATAAGTTTTGGATCTCAGGATTGCGTTCGCGCTAGCGTGACGAATTGTCAGTAAAAAAAAATGCGGCTGCTTTCGACCGAAAAGTATGATTTTGTGTGTGTTGGGATAAGAACCGAATGCGAATTCTGCCATGCGCCTACATTACATGGGCGCCAACGGCCATACCATGTTGAATACACCGGTTCTCGTCCGATCACCGAAGTTAAGCAACATCGGGCGTGGTTAGTACTTGGATGGGTGACCACCTGGGAACATCACGTGCTGTTGGCTCCCTTTCATTTACTTTTTTTTTTTATACCGCCCTCTTTCCATACCACCGTTCTGTTGTGACAAAGATTCTTGCTTAAGCATTTTAATCTATTGTAATGACCATAAGGTGCGAAATTGCAGTAAATATCTCAGTTTGAGGGAGAATGTGCTAACCAAGTTCGCCAGGAAGTCTTTGAAAACGACAAAACAGTACGAATCGGCAGATGTGTTCTGAAATACGTCAGCGCCTGTTGTTGTGTAGCGGTGTACAATTCCTACTTCGATATGTAATTATAAATTTATTCCTTAGTCGACTCGTCTCGTCTCGTCATCTCCTGCAGACGTTTCTTGTGCTTGCGCTGTTATATGGGCCACGACCCGAGCGGCAGCGAGCGGCAGTCGAGCAAAGTCGGGACAAGTCGGGACGGGGACAGGGACAGGGATAGGAAAGGTGCGAATGCACTGCAAATTACGCAAACACCTCGTCTGAGGCGAGGCGAGGCGAGGCGAGGCGAGGAAGCTCACATTGCCAGCAGTGGCGCCCTCCAACAAGACTCTGCCACACCCCGCACAGGCCTTACGCCGGTCGGCCGCGCGCCAGCCCTCCTGCGCTGGACACCAGGGACAAGATGCGTCTTCCGCGAGTGTCGAAGGCTGCACGCGCCAAGCGGATGACAGGAGGTGCAACGAGAAGCTGCGCGTCTCACACACACGGCGGCGCGCGCTAATTCGGCTGTCGCTCTGCTGGCACGTCGGATTGCGGAAGGAAGTGCTTACAATTACAATTCTGTTCGTGTTTTATGTTGTAAAGTTGTTAGCTTGTAACGATGTAATGTTAATAAATAAATTTATAAATCTCCAAAAAAAAAAATACACGACGCGCGTACTTCCGGCTCATAAGTTTTGGATCTCAGGATTGCGTTCGCGCTAGCGTGACGAATTGTCAGTAAAAAAAAATGCGGCTGCTTTCGACCGAAAAGTATGATTTTGTGTGTGTTGGGATAAGAACCGAATGCGAATTCTGCCATGCGCCTACATTACATGGGCGCCAACGGCCATACCATGTTGAATACACCGGTTCTCGTCCGATCACCGAAGTTAAGCAACATCGGGCGTGGTTAGTACTTGGATGGGTGACCACCTGGGAACATCACGTGCTGTTGGCTCCCTTTCATTTACTTTTTTTTTTTATACCGCCCTCTTTCCATACCACCGTTCTGTTGTGACAAAGATTCTTGCTTAAGCATTTTAATCTATTGTAATGACCATAAGGTGCGAAATTGCAGTAAATATCTCAGTTTGAGGGAGAATGTGCTAACCAAGTTCGCCAGGAAGTCTTTGAAAACGACAAAACAGTACGAATCGGCAGATGTGTTCTGAAATACGTCAGCGCCTGTTGTTGTGTAGCGGTGTACAATTCCTACTTCGATATGTAATTATAAATTTATTCCTTAGTCGACTCGTCTCGTCTCGTCATCTCCTGCAGACGTTTCTTGTGCTTGCGCTGTTATATGGGCCACGACCCGAGCGGCAGCGAGCGGCAGTCGAGCAAAGTCGGGACAAGTCGGGACGGGGACAGGGACAGGGATAGGAAAGGTGCGAATGCACTGCAAATTACGCAAACACCTCGTCTGAGGCGAGGCGAGGCGAGGCGAGGCGAGGAAGCTCACATTGCCAGCAGTGGCGCCCTCCAACAAGACTCTGCCACACCCCGCACAGGCCTTACGCCGGTCGGCCGCGCGCCAGCCCTCCTGCGCTGGACACCAGGGACAAGATGCGTCTTCCGCGAGTGTCGAAGGCTGCACGCGCCAAGCGGATGACAGGAGGTGCAACGAGAAGCTGCGCGTCTCACACACACGGCGGCGCGCGCTAATTCGGCTGTCGCTCTGCTGGCACGTCGGATTGCGGAAGGAAGTGCTTACAATTACAATTCTGTTCGTGTTTTATGTTGTAAAGTTGTTAGCTTGTAACGATGTAATGTTAATAAATAAATTTATAAATCTCCAAAAAAAAAAATACACGACGCGCGTACTTCCGGCTCATAAGTTTTGGATCTCAGGATTGCGTTCGCGCTAGCGTGACGAATTGTCAGTAAAAAAAATGCGGCTGCTTTCGACCGAAAAGTATGATTTTGTGTGTGTTGGGATAAGAACCGAATGCGAATTCTGCCATGCGCCTACATTACATGGGCGCCAACGGCCATACCATGTTGAATACACCGGTTCTCGTCCGATCACCGAAGTTAAGCAACATCGGGCGTGGTTAGTACTTGGATGGGTGACCACCTGGGAACATCACGTGCTGTTGGCTCCCTTTCATTTACTTTTTTTTTTTATACCGCCCTCTTTCCATACCACCGTTCTGTTGTGACAAAGATTCTTGCTTAAGCATTTTAATCTATTGTAATGACCATAAGGTGCGAAATTGCAGTAAATATCTCAGTTTGAGGGAGAATGTGCTAACCAAGTTCGCCAGGAAGTCTTTGAAAACGACAAAACAGTACGAATCGGCAGATGTGTTCTGAAATACGTCAGCGCCTGTTGTTGTGTAGCGGTGTACAATTCCTACTTCGATATGTAATTATAAATTTATTCCTTAGTCGACTCGTCTCGTCTCGTCATCTCCTGCAGACGTTTCTTGTGCTTGCGCTGTTATATGGGCCACGACCCGAGCGGCAGCGAGCGGCAGTCGAGCAAAGTCGGGACAAGTCGGGACGGGGACAGGGACAGGGATAGGAAAGGTGCGAATGCACTGCAAATTACGCAAACACCTCGTCTGAGGCGAGGCGAGGCGAGGCGAGGCGAGGAAGCTCACATTGCCAGCAGTGGCGCCCTCCAACAAGACTCTGCCACACCCCGCACAGGCCTTACGCCGGTCGGCCGCGCGCCAGCCCTCCTGCGCTGGACACCAGGGACAAGATGCGTCTTCCGCGAGTGTCGAAGGCTGCACGCGCCAAGCGGATGACAGGAGGTGCAACGAGAAGCTGCGCGTCTCACACACACGGCGGCGCGCGCTAATTCGGCTGTCGCTCTGCTGGCACGTCGGATTGCGGAAG
Organism: Schistocerca serialis cubense; assembly: GCF_023864345.2. Lineage (NCBI taxonomy): Eukaryota > Metazoa > Arthropoda > Insecta > Orthoptera > Acrididae > Schistocerca > Schistocerca serialis. The sequence goes on from NC_064648.1 coordinate 104,263,265, forward strand.
GAAGTGCTTACAATTACAATTCTGTTCGTGTTTTATGTTGTAAAGTTGTTAGCTTGTAACGATGTAATGTTAATAAATAAATTTATAAATCTCCAAAAAAAAAAAATACACGACGCGCGTACTTCCGGCTCATAAGTTTTGGATCTCAGGATTGCGTTCGCGCTAGCGTGACGAATTGTCAGTAAAAAAAAATGCGGCTGCTTTCGACCGAAAAGTATGATTTTGTGTGTGTTGGGATAAGAACCGAATGCGAATTCTGCCATGCGCCTACATTACATGGGCGCCAACGGCCATACCATGTTGAATACACCGGTTCTCGTCCGATCACCGAAGTTAAGCAACATCGGGCGTGGTTAGTACTTGGATGGGTGACCACCTGGGAACATCACGTGCTGTTGGCTCCCTTTCATTTACTTTTTTTTTTTATACCGCCCTCTTTCCATACCACCGTTCTGTTGTGACAAAGATTCTTGCTTAAGCATTTTAATCTATTGTAATGACCATAAGGTGCGAAATTGCAGTAAATATCTCAGTTTGAGGGAGAATGTGCTAACCAAGTTCGCCAGGAAGTCTTTGAAAACGACAAAACAGTACGAATCGGCAGATGTGTTCTGAAATACGTCAGCGCCTGTTGTTGTGTAGCGGTGTACAATTCCTACTTCGATATGTAATTATAAATTTATTCCTTAGTCGACTCGTCTCGTCTCGTCATCTCCTGCAGACGTTTCTTGTGCTTGCGCTGTTATATGGGCCACGACCCGAGCGGCAGCGAGCGGCAGTCGAGCAAAGTCGGGACAAGTCGGGACGGGGACAGGGACAGGGATAGGAAAGGTGCGAATGCACTGCAAATTACGCAAACACCTCGTCTGAGGCGAGGCGAGGCGAGGCGAGGCGAGGAAGCTCACATTGCCAGCAGTGGCGCCCTCCAACAAGACTCTGCCACACCCCGCACAGGCCTTACGCCGGTCGGCCGCGCGCCAGCCCTCCTGCGCTGGACACCAGGGACAAGATGCGTCTTCCGCGAGTGTCGAAGGCTGCACGCGCCAAGCGGATGACAGGAGGTGCAACGAGAAGCTGCGCGTCTCACACACACGGCGGCGCGCGCTAATTCGGCTGTCGCTCTGCTGGCACGTCGGATTGCGGAAGGAAGTGCTTACAATTACAATTCTGTTCGTGTTTTATGTTGTAAAGTTGTTAGCTTGTAACGATGTAATGTTAATAAATAAATTTATAAATCTCCAAAAAAAAAAATACACGACGCGCGTACTTCCGGCTCATAAGTTTTGGGTCTCAGGATTGCGTTCGCGCTAGCGTGACGAATTGTCAGTAAAAAAAAATGCGGCTGCTTTCGACCGAAAAGTATGATTTTGTGTGTGTTGGGATAAGAACCGAATGCGAATTCTGCCATGCGCCTACATTACATGGGCGCCAACGGCCATACCATGTTGAATACACCGGTTCTCGTCCGATCACCGAAGTTAAGCAACATCGGGCGTGGTTAGTACTTGGATGGGTGACCACCTGGGAACATTACGTGCTGTTGGCTCCCTTTCATTTACTTTTTTTTTTTATACCGCCCTCTTTCCATACCACCGTTCTGTTGTGACAAAGATTCTTGCTTAAGCATTTTAATCTATTGTAATGACCATAAGGTGCGAAATTGCAGTAAATATCTCAGTTTGAGGGAGAATGTGCTAACCAAGTTCGCCAGGAAGTCTTTGAAAACGACAAAACAGTACGAATCGGCAGATGTGTTCTGAAATACGTCAGCGCCTGTTGTTGTGTAGCGGTGTACAATTCCTACTTCGATATGTAATTATAAATTTATTCCTTAGTCGACTCGTCTCGTCTCGTCATCTCCTGCAGACGTTTCTTGTGCTTGCGCTGTTATATGGGCCACGACCCGAGCGGCAGCGAGCGGCAGTCGAGCAAAGTCGGGACAAGTCGGGACGGGGACAGGGACAGGGATAGGAAAGGTGCGAATGCACTGCAAATTACGCAAACACCTCGTCTGAGGCGAGGCGAGGCGAGGCGAGGCGAGGAAGCTCACATTGCCAGCAGTGGCGCCCTCCAACAAGACTCTGCCACACCCCGCACAGGCCTTACGCCGGTCGGCCGCGCGCCAGCCCTCCTGCGCTGGACACCAGGGACAAGATGCGTCTTCCGCGAGTGTCGAAGGCTGCACGCGCCAAGCGGATGACAGGAGGTGCAACGAGAAGCTGCGCGTCTCACACACACGGCGGCGCGCGCTAATTCGGCTGTCGCTCTGCTGGCACGTCGGATTGCGGAAGGAAGTGCTTACAATTACAATTCTGTTCGTGTTTTATGTTGTAAAGTTGTTAGCTTGTAACGATGTAATGTTAATAAATAAATTTATAAATCTCCAAAAAAAAAAATACACGACGCGCGTACTTCCGGCTCATAAGTTTTGGGTCTCAGGATTGCGTTCGCGCTAGCGTGACGAATTGTCAGTAAAAAAAAATGCGGCTGCTTTCGACCGAAAAGTATGATTTTGTGTGTGTTGGGATAAGAACCGAATGCGAATTCTGCCATGCGCCTACATTACATGGGCGCCAACGGCCATACCATGTTGAATACACCGGTTCTCGTCCGATCACCGAAGTTAAGCAACATCGGGCGTGGTTAGTACTTGGATGGGTGACCACCTGGGAACATTACGTGCTGTTGGCTCCCTTTCATTTACTTTTTTTTTTTATACCGCCCTCTTTCCATACCACCGTTCTGTTGTGACAAAGATTCTTGCTTAAGCATTTTAATCTATTGTAATGACCATAAGGTGCGAAATTGCAGTAAATATCTCAGTTTGAGGGAGAATGTGCTAACCAAGTTCGCCAGGAAGTCTTTGAAAACGACAAAACAGTACGAATCGGCAGATGTGTTCTGAAATACGTCAGCGCCTGTTGTTGTGTAGCGGTGTACAATTCCTACTTCGATATGTAATTATAAATTTATTCCTTAGTCGACTCGTCTCGTCTCGTCATCTCCTGCAGACGTTTCTTGTGCTTGCGCTGTTATATGGGCCACGACCCGAGCGGCAGCGAGCGGCAGTCGAGCAAAGTCGGGACAAGTCGGGACGGGGACAGGGACAGGGATAGGAAAGGTGCGAATGCACTGCAAATTACGCAAACACCTCGTCTGAGGCGAGGCGAGGCGAGGCGAGGCGAGGAAGCTCACATTGCCAGCAGTGGCGCCCTCCAACAAGACTCTGCCACACCCCGCACAGGCCTTACGCCGGTCGGCCGCGCGCCAGCCCTCCTGCGCTGGACACCAGGGACAAGATGCGTCTTCCGCGAGTGTCGAAGGCTGCACGCGCCAAGCGGATGACAGGAGGTGCAACGAGAAGCTGCGCGTCTCACACACACGGCGGCGCGCGCTAATTCGGCTGTCGCTCTGCTGGCACGTCGGATTGCGGAAGGAAGTGCTTACAATTACAATTCTGTTCGTGTTTTATGTTGTAAAGTTGTTAGCTTGTAACGATGTAATGTTAATAAATAAATTTATAAATCTCCAAAAAAAAAAAATACACGACGCGCGTACTTCCGGCTCATAAGTTTTGGATCTCAGGATTGCGTTCGCGCTAGCGTGACGAATTGTCAGTAAAAAAAAATGCGGCTGCTTTCGACCGAAAAGTATGATTTTGTGTGTGTTGGGATAAGAACCGAATGCGAATTCTGCCATGCGCCTACATTACATGGGCGCCAACGGCCATACCATGTTGAATACACCGGTTCTCGTCCGATCACCGAAGTTAAGCAACATCGGGCGTGGTTAGTACTTGGATGGGTGACCACCTGGGAACATCACGTGCTGTTGGCTCCCTTTCATTTACTTTTTTTTTTTATACCGCCCTCTTTCCATACCACCGTTCTGTTGTGACAAAGATTCTTGCTTAAGCATTTTAATCTATTGTAATGACCATAAGGTGCGAAATTGCAGTAAATATCTCAGTTTGAGGGAGAATGTGCTAACCAAGTTCGCCAGGAAGTCTTTGAAAACGACAAAACAGTACGAATCGGCAGATGTGTTCTGAAATACGTCAGCGCCTGTTGTTGTGTAGCGGTGTACAATTCCTACTTCGATATGTAATTATAAATTTATTCCTTAGTCGACTCGTCTCGTCTCGTCATCTCCTGCAGACGTTTCTTGTGCTTGCGCTGTTATATGGGCCACGACCCGAGCGGCAGCGAGCGGCAGTCGAGCAAAGTCGGGACAAGTCGGGACGGGGACAGGGACAGGGATAGGAAAGGTGCGAATGCACTGCAAATTACGCAAACACCTCGTCTGAGGCGAGGCGAGGCGAGGCGAGGCGAGGAAGCTCACATTGCCAGCAGTGGCGCCCTCCAACAAGACTCTGCCACACCCCGCACAGGCCTTACGCCGGTCGGCCGCGCGCCAGCCCTCCTGCGCTGGACACCAGGGACAAGATGCGTCTTCCGCGAGTGTCGAAGGCTGCACGCGCCAAGCGGATGACAGGAGGTGCAACGAGAAGCTGCGCGTCTCACACACACGGCGGCGCGCGCTAATTCGGCTGTCGCTCTGCTGGCACGTCGGATTGCGGAAGGAAGTGCTTACAATTACAATTCTGTTCGTGTTTTATGTTGTAAAGTTGTTAGCTTGTAACGATGTAATGTTAATAAATAAATTTATAAATCTCCAAAAAAAAAAAATACACGACGCGCGTACTTCCGGCTCATAAGTTTTGGATCTCAGGATTGCGTTCGCGCTAGCGTGACGAATTGTCAGTAAAAAAAAATGCGGCTGCTTTCGACCGAAAAGTATGATTTTGTGTGTGTTGGGATAAGAACCGAATGCGAATTCTGCCATGCGCCTACATTACATGGGCGCCAACGGCCATACCATGTTGAATACACCGGTTCTCGTCCGATCACCGAAGTTAAGCAACATCGGGCGTGGTTAGTACTTGGATGGGTGACCACCTGGGAACATCACGTGCTGTTGGCTCCCTTTCATTTACTTTTTTTTTTTATACCGCCCTCTTTCCATACCACCGTTCTGTTGTGACAAAGATTCTTGCTTAAGCATTTTAATCTATTGTAATGACCATAAGGTGCGAAATTGCAGTAAATATCTCAGTTTGAGGGAGAATGTGCTAACCAAGTTCGCCAGGAAGTCTTTGAAAACGACAAAACAGTACGAATCGGCAGATGTGTTCTGAAATACGTCAGCGCCTGTTGTTGTGTAGCGGTGTACAATTCCTACTTCGATATGTAATTATAAATTTATTCCTTAGTCGACTCGTCTCGTCTCGTCATCTCCTGCAGACGTTTCTTGTGCTTGCGCTGTTATATGGGCCACGACCCGAGCGGCAGCGAGCGGCAGTCGAGCAAAGTCGGGACAAGTCGGGACGGGGACAGGGACAGGGATAGGAAAGGTGCGAATGCACTGCAAATTACGCAAACACCTCGTCTGAGGCGAGGCGAGGCGAGGCGAGGCGAGGAAGCTCACATTGCCAGCAGTGGCGCCCTCCAACAAGACTCTGCCACACCCCGCACAGGCCTTACGCCGGTCGGCCGCGCGCCAGCCCTCCTGCGCTGGACACCAGGGACAAGATGCGTCTTCCGCGAGTGTCGAAGGCTGCACGCGCCAAGCGGATGACAGGAGGTGCAACGAGAAGCTGCGCGTCTCACACACACGGCGGCGCGCGCTAATTCGGCTGTCGCTCTGCTGGCACGTCGGATTGCGGAAGGAAGTGCTTACAATTACAATTCTGTTCGTGTTTTATGTTGTAAAGTTGTTAGCTTGTAACGATGTAATGTTAATAAATAAATTTATAAATCTCCAAAAAAAAAAATACACGACGCGCGTACTTCCGGCTCATAAGTTTTGGATCTCAGGATTGCGTTCGCGCTAGCGTGACGAATTGTCAGTAAAAAAAAATGCGGCTGCTTTCGACCGAAAAGTATGATTTTGTGTGTGTTGGGATAAGAACCGAATGCGAATTCTGCCATGCGCCTACATTACATGGGCGCCAACGGCCATACCATGTTGAATACACCGGTTCTCGTCCGATCACCGAAGTTAAGCAACATCGGGCGTGGTTAGTACTTGGATGGGTGACCACCTGGGAACATTACGTGCTGTTGGCTCCCTTTCATTTACTTTTTTTTTTTATACCGCCCTCTTTCCATACCACCGTTCTGTTGTGACAAAGATTCTTGCTTAAGCATTTTAATCTATTGTAATGACCATAAGGTGCGAAATTGCAGTAAATATCTCAGTTTGAGGGAGAATGTGCTAACCAAGTTCGCCAGGAAGTCTTTGAAAACGACAAAACAGTACGAATCGGCAGATGTGTTCTGAAATACGTCAGCGCCTGTTGTTGTGTAGCGGTGTACAATTCCTACTTCGATATGTAATTATAAATTTATTCCTTAGTCGACTCGTCTCGTCTCGTCATCTCCTGCAGACGTTTCTTGTGCTTGCGCTGTTATATGGGCCACGACCCGAGCGGCAGCGAGCGGCAGTCGAGCAAAGTCGGGACAAGTCGGGACGGGGACAGGGACAGGGATAGGAAAGGTGCGAATGCACTGCAAATTACGCAAACACCTCGTCTGAGGCGAGGCGAGGCGAGGCGAGGCGAGGAAGCTCACATTGCCAGCAGTGGCGCCCTCCAACAAGACTCTGCCACACCCCGCACAGGCCTTACGCCGGTCGGCCGCGCGCCAGCCCTCCTGCGCTGGACACCAGGGACAAGATGCGTCTTCCGCGAGTGTCGAAGGCTGCACGCGCCAAGCGGATGACAGGAGGTGCAACGAGAAGCTGCGCGTCTCACACACACGGCGGCGCGCGCTAATTCGGCTGTCGCTCTGCTGGCACGTCGGATTGCGGAAGGAAGTGCTTACAATTACAATTCTGTTCGTGTTTTATGTTGTAAAGTTGTTAGCTTGTAACGATGTAATGTTAATAAATAAATTTATAAATCTCCAAAAAAAAAAAATACACGACGCGCGTACTTCCGGCTCATAAGTTTTGGATCTCAGGATTGCGTTCGCGCTAGCGTGACGAATTGTCAGTAAAAAAAAATGCGGCTGCTTTCGACCGAAAAGTATGATTTTGTGTGTGTTGGGATAAGAACCGAATGCGAATTCTGCCATGCGCCTACATTACATGGGCGCCAACGGCCATACCATGTTGAATACACCGGTTCTCGTCCGATCACCGAAGTTAAGCAACATCGGGCGTGGTTAGTACTTGGATGGGTGACCACCTGGGAACATCACGTGCTGTTGGCTCCCTTTCATTTACTTTTTTTTTTTATACCGCCCTCTTTCCATACCACCGTTCTGTTGTGACAAAGATTCTTGCTTAAGCATTTTAATCTATTGTAATGACCATAAGGTGCGAAATTGCAGTAAATATCTCAGTTTGAGGGAGAATGTGCTAACCAAGTTCGCCAGGAAGTCTTTGAAAACGACAAAACAGTACGAATCGGCAGATGTGTTCTGAAATACGTCAGCGCCTGTTGTTGTGTAGCGGTGTACAATTCCTACTTCGATATGTAATTATAAATTTATTCCTTAGTCGACTCGTCTCGTCTCGTCATCTCCTGCAGACGTTTCTTGTGCTTGCGCTGTTATATGGGCCACGACCCGAGCGGCAGCGAGCGGCAGTCGAGCAAAGTCGGGACAAGTCGGGACGGGGACAGGGACAGGGATAGGAAAGGTGCGAATGCACTGCAAATTACGCAAACACCTCGTCTGAGGCGAGGCGAGGCGAGGCGAGGCGAGGAAGCTCACATTGCCAGCAGTGGCGCCCTCCAACAAGACTCTGCCACACCCCGCACAGGCCTTACGCCGGTCGGCCGCGCGCCAGCCCTCCTGCGCTGGACACCAGGGACAAGATGCGTCTTCCGCGAGTGTCGAAGGCTGCACGCGCCAAGCGGATGACAGGAGGTGCAACGAGAAGCTGCGCGTCTCACACACACGGCGGCGCGCGCTAATTCGGCTGTCGCTCTGCTGGCACGTCGGATTGCGGAAGGAAGTGCTTACAATTACAATTCTGTTCGTGTTTTATGTTGTAAAGTTGTTAGCTTGTAACGATGTAATGTTAATAAATAAATTTATAAATCTCCAAAAAAAAAAATACACGACGCGCGTACTTCCGGCTCATAAGTTTTGGATCTCAGGATTGCGTTCGCGCTAGCGTGACGAATTGTCAGTAAAAAAAAATGCGGCTGCTTTCGACCGAAAAGTATGATTTTGTGTGTGTTGGGATAAGAACCGAATGCGAATTCTGCCATGCGCCTACATTACATGGGCGCCAACGGCCATACCATGTTGAATACACCGGTTCTCGTCCGATCACCGAAGTTAAGCAACATCGGGCGTGGTTAGTACTTGGATGGGTGACCACCTGGGAACATTACGTGCTGTTGGCTCCCTTTCATTTACTTTTTTTTTTTATACCGCCCTCTTTCCATACCACCGTTCTGTTGTGACAAAGATTCTTGCTTAAGCATTTTAATCTATTGTAATGACCATAAGGTGCGAAATTGCAGTAAATATCTCAGTTTGAGGGAGAATGTGCTAACCAAGTTCGCCAGGAAGTCTTTGAAAACGACAAAACAGTACGAATCGGCAGATGTGTTCTGAAATACGTCAGCGCCTGTTGTTGTGTAGCGGTGTACAATTCCTACTTCGATATGTAATTATAAATTTATTCCTTAGTCGACTCGTCTCGTCTCGTCATCTCCTGCAGACGTTTCTTGTGCTTGCGCTGTTATATGGGCCACGACCCGAGCGGCAGCGAGCGGCAGTCGAGCAAAGTCGGGACAAGTCGGGACGGGGACAGGGACAGGGATAGGAAAGGTGCGAATGCACTGCAAATTACGCAAACACCTCGTCTGAGGCGAGGCGAGGCGAGGCGAGGCGAGGAAGCTCACATTGCCAGCAGTGGCGCCCTCCAACAAGACTCTGCCACACCCCGCACAGGCCTTACGCCGGTCGGCCGCGCGCCAGCCCTCCTGCGCTGGACACCAGGGACAAGATGCGTCTTCCGCGAGTGTCGAAGGCTGCACGCGCCAAGCGGATGACAGGAGGTGCAACGAGAAGCTGCGCGTCTCACACACACGGCGGCGCGCGCTAATTCGGCTGTCGCTCTGCTGGCACGTCGGATTGCGGAAGGAAGTGCTTACAATTACAATTCTGTTCGTGTTTTATGTTGTAAAGTTGTTAGCTTGTAACGATGTAATGTTAATAAATAAATTTATAAATCTCCAAAAAAAAAAATACACGACGCGCGTACTTCCGGCTCATAAGTTTTGGATCTCAGGATTGCGTTCGCGCTAGCGTGACGAATTGTCAGTAAAAAAAAATGCGGCTGCTTTCGACCGAAAAGTATGATTTTGTGTGTGTTGGGATAAGAACCGAATGCGAATTCTGCCATGCGCCTACATTACATGGGCGCCAACGGCCATACCATGTTGAATACACCGGTTCTCGTCCGATCACCGAAGTTAAGCAACATCGGGCGTGGTTAGTACTTGGATGGGTGACCACCTGGGAACATCACGTGCTGTTGGCTCCCTTTCATTTACTTTTTTTTTTTATACCGCCCTCTTTCCATACCACCGTTCTGTTGTGACAAAGATTCTTGCTTAAGCATTTTAATCTATTGTAATGACCATAAGGTGCGAAATTGCAGTAAATATCTCAGTTTGAGGGAGAATGTGCTAACCAAGTTCGCCAGGAAGTCTTTGAAAACGACAAAACAGTACGAATCGGCAGATGTGTTCTGAAATACGTCAGCGCCTGTTGTTGTGTAGCGGTGTACAATTCCTACTTCGATATGTAATTATAAATTTATTCCTTAGTCGACTCGTCTCGTCTCGTCATCTCCTGCAGACGTTTCTTGTGCTTGCGCTGTTATATGGGCCACGACCCGAGCGGCAGCGAGCGGCAGTCGAGCAAAGTCGGGACAAGTCGGGACGGGGACAGGGACAGGAATGGTGCGAATGCACTGCAAATTACGCAAACACCTCGTCTGAGGCGAGGCGAGGCGAGGCGAGGAAGCTCACATCGCCAGCAGTGGCGCCCTCCAACAACACTCTGCCACACCCCGCACAGGCCATACGCCGGTCGGCCGCGCGCCAGCCCGGACGTGTGTTCGGCTCGTGCCTGCTGCCACCTTCGTGTGCTGCAGCCGGTGTCTTCGTCGCGTGTTTGGTGCTGCGCCTCGCAGCGTTCTCTCTTCTCTACTAGTTCCTGTAAGTTTATTGACGCTTTATTATGAATCGTGCTAACTCCGTACAGTGTGTTTTTGATAGGAACGCGGCTAGACCGTCTCCTTTTGATGTTCACGAATGGATATTTTCCGAATTGCGTATTCCCGAATCTGATTTGGTCGGCATTCAGCTCGATTTTATTCAAAACTCTGTCTTTTTGAAACTTCCGAACGCGGATTGTGTCGATAAGCTAGTTACTGCAAGTGGTGGCGTTAAGAAATTTAAGCACGTGGACGGTACTTTGTCTGATGTTTTGATACTGCCGGCAGGCTTCGGCATTCGAAATGTGAAGGTTTATAATGTTCCCTTTGAGTGCCCCAATGAGGCCATTGCTCGTAAACTTGGCGAATTTGGCACCGTTCTAAGTGTGGAGAATGATGTGTGGCCTGCAGGTTTTAGGTACCGGGTTTTGAGTGGTGTTCGGACAGTACGTGTAGATTTAAAGAAACATATACCCTCGTATCTGATCATTGCTGGCACGCGAGCTTTCCTTAGCTATAGTGGGCAGCCGCAGACGTGCTCAGTGTGTGGCAAAACGGATCATTTGCGACAAACCTGCACTTTACGCAGGCCGGCACAGCTGCCGCGCGAAGCTGTTGACAACACTACGTATGCAGGCGCGTTGGTTGGACCCCCCTCAGTCGCCCCGACCGACCGACAGGCTTCTGCCGCTCCTGCGGCTGTGGCTGCTGTGTCCGATAATGTGACTCCGCCGACAGTAGTCGTGCCCCCGGTTGTGTCGGAACAAAGTTTACCTGCCGAACTCACCCCTCGCGAAGTCAGTATTGCTGATTTGCCAGCCGTAAGTGTTCCGGACGTGCCTGTTGGGGAGTGTTCTGAAATGTTGGTCGAGTCTCCCCGGCCGATTTCCGTCCCCGCCCCACCGACAGACAAGCGGAAATTGCAGTCACAACCGGGCCTGTCCACTTCTGGCGAGGCGGATGCTAGCAGCGCAGAAAGTGAGGTGTCCCAAGTTTCCACCCAGTCCGCCCCTGCCGATCCCAAACCAAAGCGTAGGCGGTCTAAGAAACGTTCGAAAACGGCGCCCACTGAGGGCGACGGCGTTTCCTTCGAACAGGCCGTTGAGGGACTCACGGATTCCTTGGTCCAAGAGCGTCGCGACGCACCTTTCGTGCACGGTCCACCTGTGTCGGTGCCCGCCACCCCCGCTTCCCGGGCCGTCCCGGATGCCCCACCTGTTCCTTCGGACACCATGCAGTGGTCTGAAGATGTGGAGGAGGATAATTTTTTCTAGTTTCGCTTAAGTTAAAGAGTCCACCCTGACGCGTGCCTTCCACCAGTTACGCGTCCTGACACTTAATGTCAATAGAATCCGCAGTGCCCGTAAAATTGACGCCCTTTTACACTTTTTGCAATCTGCTTGTTGTGATGTGATTTTCCTTCAAGAACTTACAGCTGACGTTGTCCCGCATCTTACTGCGTTTAATGTTATTCTTAATATTGATCCGGAAGTAGGCTTTGGTACGGCGATTTTAATCACGCCCGGTTTAGAGTATAACAACATAGCAATTTTACCGGATGGACGAGGGTTGGCGTGTGTAATCTGCGACATATTTTTTGTTAACGTGTACGCCCCCTCTGGAACTGACAATAAACGTCTGAGGCATACCTTTTTCGCTCATGATGTTTGTCAGCTTTTCCATCGAAACCACCGACGGATCATCTTCGGTGGCGATTTTAATTGTGTTTTGCGTGATGCCGACCAGGAGCCGACGGCGAATAAGTGTCTTGCACTGCAAAATTTAGTTGACATTTACAAATTTAAGGACACGTGGCTTCGTTTTAGTCCGACTGCTGCAGGTTTTACTTATTTTTATCCTACTGGGCATAGCAGATTGGACAGAATTTATATCTCGCCGGATCTTACTGCTTCCATCTTGCAGGCAGAAGTTGCTCTCGTCGCTTTTTCGGATCATTGTGGTTATTTGTGTGCTTTTAATGTCCCGTACGTTCGCCCGGAACGTACGCGCTCCTATTGGAAATTCAATGTTAGTGTTTTGGATGACGTCAGTCTTGTCGAACAGGTGCATTTGTTGTGGCGCCAACTTCTTCAGCGCCGCCCGCAGGCGAGTTCTACTGTCGATTGGTGGCTCCGTCACGCTAAACCGGCCATTCGTAGTTTGCTCATCAATTATTGTCGTGACAAGGCCCATTGGGACATGATGACGGTCGATTTTTATCGCGATTGTTTACGGGATTTAATTACTCGGGTTACCGACCGCCCTGAGCTACTTCCCACGTTACGGAAGATTAAAGCGAAGATTTTAAACCATCTGTATCGCAAGGCACAGGGCTCTGTAGTCCGTAGCAGGCCTTTCGATCCTACGTTGAAGGAACCACTTTCCTTGTATCATTTACGACGAGCCCGTCTGCGGCGTGAAAAACTTTTATTTACGGACTGGATTACGCGTGACGGCCTTAAGACTTCCGATCGACGGGTGATTCGAGACGAAATTTACGATCACTATTCTCGTCTCTTTCAATTTCAACCTTTGAATGACGCCTCCTTGCAGACATTTTTACGTGATCTGCCTTCCATTTTAACGCCTCAGGATAGACTTCTTTTAAATGAGCGTTTTACAGCTGATGATGTTTCTGCCGCTGTTAAGGCTAGCCCGAAGGGAAAAGCCCCTGGCAATGACGGAATTCCTGTCGAATTTTATGTTAAATTTTCCGGCCTTTTAACTGATATTTTCGTTGCCATGGTCAATGAAATCCATAACGGCCTCGATGTGCCGGACGAATTTTTAGAGGGGCTCATCGTCCTCGTCCCGAAAACAACTGGCACCCCAAGTGCGGTGACTTTACGGCCGATTACTTTATTAAACGCCGATTATAAAATCGTCGCGCGCTGCTTTTCACACCGTCTGCGGCCGGCGTTGAAGTCCGTCATTAGCCCATCTCAATCGTGTGCCGTACCTGGACGGAATATTTATGATGCTGTCCTCGCGTATCGTGAATGTATCGCTTATGCCGCATCCAGCCGTGGCGGCCGAGCTGCGATACTCTCCATTGATTTTCACAACGCGTTCGACAGAATCAGTCACGAGTACTTGCGGCGGGTTATGTCTAAGTTCGGGTTTGGTTTACAATTCACGAATGTGATATCCAACCTTTTGAAATCGGCTACTTCCCGAATCCTTTTTCATGGTCAGGCCAGTGATGTCCTCAGGCTGAACAGGTCCGTCCGCCAAGGGTGCCCACTTTCCATGGGCTTATTCGTCTTAGCCTTGGATCCTCTACTCCGCAAAATAACGGCTGTTTGCCACGGTGTACCGTTTGGTGCGGGTTCGCTTGTCTGTCGGGCGTATGCTGATGATTTGGGGGTTTTTATCCAACGCCCCGACGATATTGATGCGCTCCGTCTCCTCCTTCAACAGTTTGAAACGGCATCGGGTGCGGTTGTCAACCCCCGTAAGTCCATCTTACTGCCGCTTACTGTGACCATGAGAGATGTCCGTCGTGATTGGTATACCGTACAGTTGCGACATAAGATTCTCGGGATCCAGATGACTCCAAATGTACAACGAATGACGGTGTTAAATTGGCGCGCGGTGTTATATTCTGTTCGGGCGGCGACTCAGGCTGCCGCCAAACGAAATTTATCATTGCTGGAGAGGGTTTCGGTTGTTAATACCCAGATGTTGGCCAAGGCCTGGTACTTGGCTCAAGTTTTGCCGGTGCCGAAGGAGGTCGAACGGGCTATCAAGCATGCTGTCTCTTGGCTGGTCTGGCGAGGCGAAATCTTTAAAGTCGCCTACAATATTTGTGTGCTCCCGCCGGACAGAGGCGGCCTAGGTATGGTCGATTTTCCTTCCAAGTGTGCTGCTCTTTTGCTCCACCGGACCAACTGTGTGATCGCCACTGCTGGGCAGTGCCCCACGTCTGCACTCTTCGACCTTTACCGCCCAGCTTCTCTCCGCGCGCCTGTCTCTGTCCAGGCTATCCCGTATCAATTGAATTTCGTTCGCCAGTATTTCCTCCACACAAGCTATCTGATAGGTGACGACCGACGCCGGGGTAACGTCCGCGCGATCGCAGAGGCCCTCCGTGGAACTCCGCCGACTAACAAATGGGAGTTGCGGCTGCCGCAATACGATTGGCGGACGGTGTGGTCCAATATCTCCAGTCCATTGTTGACATCCGATGTTCGGGACACCTGGTATAAAGTTGTGAATCGCACCGTTGCCACGAATGCGAAACTCCACGCGATCAATCTCCTCCCGAGTGGCCTCTGTGGGCGGTGCGCGGCTGAAGACACGATCGAACACCGATTTGTGTGCCCCCAATTTAAAGAGGTGTGGGATGCCACCTGTGCGATGTTGGCGTTGATTAATAGGACTACCCCGCGTGCCGTGCAGCCCTTGTATATCCTGGTTCCCGACTGGCGGCCGTATCCTGCCACCAAGAGAAACGCTACTGTGTGGATTGCCGCACATGCCGCACACGCGATTTTCTCTCTCCGACTCACGGATCGCTTGCAGTTCTTGACATATCTTTGGGACTATTATGGACGGGAGAAACAGAATCCGAAGTGTGTTTCCCATTATGCCCGATTTTTAGATGTCGCTTTACGGACCGCCTTTACCACTTTAAATATTTCTCTCCTGCCATGATTATGTACTTCCATTTCCACTGTACCTTTTGGCGGGACATGCGGAATGATGTATATGTATCTATTTTCTTGATGTCTGACAGTCAATTTGTCTCACCGGCTCGACTTTCCTCCCGCCATTGTGAACGGTTGTTCTTAGGATTCTCCCTAATTAGTCTTCTCTCCTGGATTTGACGTTTGTTCCCTATTGTTGACACTTACTTCATTTTTGTGACTATTTCTGGACCGTCGTTGACTTGTCCCTGAACTTTGGAACGGTGCTTTCAGATATTTTGTGTTTGTAATGGTTGCCTTCTGGGCACGGAAATCAAGCTTATCAAGCTTCTCGAGACGACGAAATATGTTTGCTGCTGCCGGAATTGCGTCGACTTCGCCATTCCCGTGCGCCAGACATATTTGGCAATGTTTAGTGTGGTTGTTTTTTGAGAGTCCCATTCTTTGCTTTTCTCTGGCGGCGGTGGGCTACCGCTGCCGACTTGTGGTCATTGTCCTCCGAGCATGGTTTTTATTTGTGTTTTGCGTCTTCGTGACTCCTTCCTTACATTCCGTTATTCCACGTTTCTCGGGTTGGGAGGGCGCCGGAGACACTGTGGCCAGGCCTCGGATTGCGACCCCTGCCTGCTTTGCCTCCGTAGCCACCCTGGCCTGATCTTCCAAGAAAGTAAAAATAAAAAAAAAAAAAATAACAAAAAAAAAAAAATATATATATATATATATATAATAATGCTCTGTCACACATTATTAAAGGGCGTACTACACACCCCTCTTTCCGTTATTCCACGTTTCTCGGGTTGGGAGGGCGCCGGAGGCATTGTGGCCAGGCCTCGGATTGCGACCCCTGCCTGCTTTGCCTCCGTAGCCACCTTGGCCTGATCTTCCAAGAAAGTATATTTAGTTTTTTTTTTCAACAAAAAAAAAAAAAAAAATAAAAAAAAAAAGTTCTCGTCCGATCACCGAAGTTAAGCAACATCGGGCGTGGTTAGTACTTGGATGGGTGACCACCTGGGAACACCACGTGCTGTTGGCTACCTTTCATTTACTTTTCTTTTTTATACCGCCTTCTTTCCATACCACCGAAAACAAAAAAAAAAAAAAAAAAGTTCTCGTCCGATCACCGAAGTTAAGCAACATCGGGCGTGGTTAGTACTTGGATGGGTGACCACCTGGGAACATTACGTGCTGTTGGCTCCCTTTCATTTACTTTTTTTTTTTATACCGCCCTCTTTCCATACCACCGTTCTGTTGTGACAAAGATTCTTGCTTAAGCATTTTAATCTATTGTAATGACCATAAGGTGCGAAATTGCAGTAAATATCTCAGTTTGAGGGAGAATGTGCTAACCAAGTTCGCCAGGAAGTCTTTGAAAACGACAAAACAGTACGAATCGGCAGATGTGTTCTGAAATACGTCAGCGCCTGTTGTTGTGTAGCGGTGTACAATTCCTACTTCGATATGTAATTATAAATTTATTCCTTAGTCGACTCGTCTCGTCTCGTCATCTCCTGCAGACGTTTCTTGTGCTTGCGCTGTTATATGGGCCACGACCCGAGCGGCAGCGAGCGGCAGTCGAGCAAAGTCGGGACAAGTCGGGACGGGGACAGGGACAGGGATAGGAAAGGTGCGAATGCACTGCAAATTACGCAAACACCTCGTCTGAGGCGAGGCGAGGCGAGGCGAGGCGAGGAAGCTCACATTGCCAGCAGTGGCGCCCTCCAACAAGACTCTGCCACACCCCGCACAGGCCTTACGCCGGTCGGCCGCGCGCCAGCCCTCCTGCGCTGGACACCAGGGACAAGATGCGTCTTCCGCGAGTGTCGAAGGCTGCACGCGCCAAGCGGATGACAGGAGGTGCAACGAGAAGCTGCGCGTCTCACACACACGGCGGCGCGCGCTAATTCGGCTGTCGCTCTGCTGGCACGTCGGATTGCGGAAGGAAGTGCTTACAATTACAATTCTGTTCGTGTTTTATGTTGTAAAGTTGTTAGCTTGTAACGATGTAATGTTAATAAATAAATTTATAAATCTCCAAAAAAAAAAATACACGACGCGCGTACTTCCGGCTCATAAGTTTTGGATCTCAGGATTGCGTTCGCGCTAGCGTGACGAATTGTCAGTAAAAAAAAATGCGGCTGCTTTCGACCGAAAAGTATGATTTTGTGTGTGTTGGGATAAGAACCGAATGCGAATTCTGCCATGCGCCTACATTACATGGGCGCCAACGGCCATACCATGTTGAATACACCGGTTCTCGTCCGATCACCGAAGTTAAGCAACATCGGGCGTGGTTAGTACTTGGATGGGTGACCACCTGGGAACATCACGTGCTGTTGGCTCCCTTTCATTTACTTTTTTTTTTTATACCGCCCTCTTTCCATACCACCGTTCTGTTGTGACAAAGATTCTTGCTTAAGCATTTTAATCTATTGTAATGACCATAAGGTGCGAAATTGCAGTAAATATCTCAGTTTGAGGGAGAATGTGCTAACCAAGTTCGCCAGGAAGTCTTTGAAAACGACAAAACAGTACGAATCGGCAGATGTGTTCTGAAATACGTCAGCGCCTGTTGTTGTGTAGCGGTGTACAATTCCTACTTCGATATGTAATTATAAATTTATTCCTTAGTCGACTCGTCTCGTCTCGTCATCTCCTGCAGACGTTTCTTGTGCTTGCGCTGTTATATGGGCCACGACCCGAGCGGCAGCGAGCGGCAGTCGAGCAAAGTCGGGACAAGTCGGGACGGGGACAGGGACAGGGATAGGAAAGGTGCGAATGCACTGCAAATTACGCAAACACCTCGTCTGAGGCGAGGCGAGGCGAGGCGAGGCGAGGAAGCTCACATTGCCAGCAGTGGCGCCCTCCAACAAGACTCTGCCACACCCCGCACAGGCCTTACGCCGGTCGGCCGCGCGCCAGCCCTCCTGCGCTGGACACCAGGGACAAGATGCGTCTTCCGCGAGTGTCGAAGGCTGCACGCGCCAAGCGGATGACAGGAGGTGCAACGAGAAGCTGCGCGTCTCACACACACGGCGGCGCGCGCTAATTCGGCTGTCGCTCTGCTGGCACGTCGGATTGCGGAAGGAAGTGCTTACAATTACAATTCTGTTCGTGTTTTATGTTGTAAAGTTGTTAGCTTGTAACGATGTAATGTTAATAAATAAATTTATAAATCTCCAAAAAAAAAAAATACACGACGCGCGTACTTCCGGCTCATAAGTTTTGGATCTCAGGATTGCGTTCGCGCTAGCGTGACGAATTGTCAGTAAAAAAAAATGCGGCTGCTTTCGACCGAAAAGTATGATTTTGTGTGTGTTGGGATAAGAACCGAATGCGAATTCTGCCATGCGCCTACATTACATGGGCGCCAACGGCCATACCATGTTGAATACACCGGTTCTCGTCCGATCACCGAAGTTAAGCAACATCGGGCGTGGTTAGTACTTGGATGGGTGACCACCTGGGAACATCACGTGCTGTTGGCTCCCTTTCATTTACTTTTTTTTTTTATACCGCCCTCTTTCCATACCACCGTTCTGTTGTGACAAAGATTCTTGCTTAAGCATTTTAATCTATTGTAATGACCATAAGGTGCGAAATTGCAGTAAATATCTCAGTTTGAGGGAGAATGTGCTAACCAAGTTCGCCAGGAAGTCTTTGAAAACGACAAAACAGTACGAATCGGCAGATGTGTTCTGAAATACGTCAGCGCCTGTTGTTGTGTAGCGGTGTACAATTCCTACTTCGATATGTAATTATAAATTTATTCCTTAGTCGACTCGTCTCGTCTCGTCATCTCCTGCAGACGTTTCTTGTGCTTGCGCTGTTATATGGGCCACGACCCGAGCGGCAGCGAGCGGCAGTCGAGCAAAGTCGGGACAAGTCGGGACGGGGACAGGGACAGGGATAGGAAAGGTGCGAATGCACTGCAAATTACGCAAACACCTCGTCTGAGGCGAGGCGAGGCGAGGCGAGGCGAGGAAGCTCACATTGCCAGCAGTGGCGCCCTCCAACAAGACTCTGCCACACCCCGCACAGGCCTTACGCCGGTCGGCCGCGCGCCAGCCCTCCTGCGCTGGACACCAGGGACAAGATGCGTCTTCCGCGAGTGTCGAAGGCTGCACGCGCCAAGCGGATGACAGGAGGTGCAACGAGAAGCTGCGCGTCTCACACACACGGCGGCGCGCGCTAATTCGGCTGTCGCTCTGCTGGCACGTCGGATTGCGGAAGGAAGTGCTTACAATTACAATTCTGTTCGTGTTTTATGTTGTAAAGTTGTTAGCTTGTAACGATGTAATGTTAATAAATAAATTTATAAATCTCCAAAAAAAAAAAATACACGACGCGCGTACTTCCGGCTCATAAGTTTTGGATCTCAGGATTGCGTTCGCGCTAGCGTGACGAATTGTCAGTAAAAAAAAATGCGGCTGCTTTCGACCGAAAAGTATGATTTTGTGTGTGTTGGGATAAGAACCGAATGCGAATTCTGCCATGCGCCTACATTACATGGGCGCCAACGGCCATACCATGTTGAATACACCGGTTCTCGTCCGATCACCGAAGTTAAGCAACATCGGGCGTGGTTAGTACTTGGATGGGTGACCACCTGGGAACATCACGTGCTGTTGGCTCCCTTTCATTTACTTTTTTTTTTTATACCGCCCTCTTTCCATACCACCGTTCTGTTGTGACAAAGATTCTTGCTTAAGCATTTTAATCTATTGTAATGACCATAAGGTGCGAAATTGCAGTAAATATCTCAGTTTGAGGGAGAATGTGCTAACCAAGTTCGCCAGGAAGTCTTTGAAAACGACAAAACAGTACGAATCGGCAGATGTGTTCTGAAATACGTCAGCGCCTGTTGTTGTGTAGCGGTGTACAATTCCTACTTCGATATGTAATTATAAATTTATTCCTTAGTCGACTCGTCTCGTCTCGTCATCTCCTGCAGACGTTTCTTGTGCTTGCGCTGTTATATGGGCCACGACCCGAGCGGCAGCGAGCGGCAGTCGAGCAAAGTCGGGACAAGTCGGGACGGGGACAGGGACAGGGATAGGAAAGGTGCGAATGCACTGCAAATTACGCAAACACCTCGTCTGAGGCGAGGCGAGGCGAGGCGAGGCGAGGAAGCTCACATTGCCAGCAGTGGCGCCCTCCAACAAGACTCTGCCACACCCCGCACAGGCCTTACGCCGGTCGGCCGCGCGCCAGCCCTCCTGCGCTGGACACCAGGGACAAGATGCGTCTTCCGCGAGTGTCGAAGGCTGCACGCGCCAAGCGGATGACAGGAGGTGCAACGAGAAGCTGCGCGTCTCACACACACGGCGGCGCGCGCTAATTCGGCTGTCGCTCTGCTGGCACGTCGGATTGCGGAAGGAAGTGCTTACAATTACAATTCTGTTCGTGTTTTATGTTGTAAAGTTGTTAGCTTGTAACGATGTAATGTTAATAAATAAATTTATAAATCTCCAAAAAAAAAAAATACACGACGCGCGTACTTCCGGCTCATAAGTTTTGGATCTCAGGATTGCGTTCGCGCTAGCGTGACGAATTGTCAGTAAAAAAAAATGCGGCTGCTTTCGACCGAAAAGTATGATTTTGTGTGTGTTGGGATAAGAACCGAATGCGAATTCTGCCATGCGCCTACATTACATGGGCGCCAACGGCCATACCATGTTGAATACACCGGTTCTCGTCCGATCACCGAAGTTAAGCAACATCGGGCGTGGTTAGTACTTGGATGGGTGACCACCTGGGAACATCACGTGCTGTTGGCTCCCTTTCATTTACTTTTTTTTTTTATACCGCCCTCTTTCCATACCACCGTTCTGTTGTGACAAAGATTCTTGCTTAAGCATTTTAATCTATTGTAATGACCATAAGGTGCGAAATTGCAGTAAATATCTCAGTTTGAGGGAGAATGTGCTAACCAAGTTCGCCAGGAAGTCTTTGAAAACGACAAAACAGTACGAATCGGCAGATGTGTTCTGAAATACGTCAGCGCCTGTTGTTGTGTAGCGGTGTACAATTCCTACTTCGATATGTAATTATAAATTTATTCCTTAGTCGACTCGTCTCGTCTCGTCATCTCCTGCAGACGTTTCTTGTGCTTGCGCTGTTATATGGGCCACGACCCGAGCGGCAGCGAGCGGCAGTCGAGCAAAGTCGGGACAAGTCGGGACGGGGACAGGGACAGGGATAGGAAAGGTGCGAATGCACTGCAAATTACGCAAACACCTCGTCTGAGGCGAGGCGAGGCGAGGCGAGGCGAGGAAGCTCACATTGCCAGCAGTGGCGCCCTCCAACAAGACTCTGCCACACCCCGCACAGGCCTTACGCCGGTCGGCCGCGCGCCAGCCCTCCTGCGCTGGACACCAGGGACAAGATGCGTCTTCCGCGAGTGTCGAAGGCTGCACGCGCCAAGCGGATGACAGGAGGTGCAACGAGAAGCTGCGCGTCTCACACACACGGCGGCGCGCGCTAATTCGGCTGTCGCTCTGCTGGCACGTCGGATTGCGGAAGGAAGTGCTTACAATTACAATTCTGTTCGTGTTTTATGTTGTAAAGTTGTTAGCTTGTAACGATGTAATGTTAATAAATAAATTTATAAATCTCCAAAAAAAAAAAAATACACGACGCGCGTACTTCCGGCTCATAAGTTTTGGATCTCAGGATTGCGTTCGCGCTAGCGTGACGAATTGTCAGTAAAAAAAAATGCGGCTGCTTTCGACCGAAAAGTATGATTTTGTGTGTGTTGGGATAAGAACCGAATGCGAATTCTGCCATGCGCCTACATTACATGGGCGCCAACGGCCATACCATGTTGAATACACCGGTTCTCGTCCGATCACCGAAGTTAAGCAACATCGGGCGTGGTTAGTACTTGGATGGGTGACCACCTGGGAACATCACGTGCTGTTGGCTCCCTTTCATTTACTTTTTTTTTTTATACCGCCCTCTTTCCATACCACCGTTCTGTTGTGACAAAGATTCTTGCTTAAGCATTTTAATCTATTGTAATGACCATAAGGTGCGAAATTGCAGTAAATATCTCAGTTTGAGGGAGAATGTGCTAACCAAGTTCGCCAGGAAGTCTTTGAAAACGACAAAACAGTACGAATCGGCAGATGTGTTCTGAAATACGTCAGCGCCTGTTGTTGTGTAGCGGTGTACAATTCCTACTTCGATATGTAATTATAAATTTATTCCTTAGTCGACTCGTCTCGTCTCGTCATCTCCTGCAGACGTTTCTTGTGCTTGCGCTGTTATATGGGCCACGACCCGAGCGGCAGCGAGCGGCAGTCGAGCAAAGTCGGGACAAGTCGGGACGGGGACAGGGACAGGGATAGGAAAGGTGCGAATGCACTGCAAATTACGCAAACACCTCGTCTGAGGCGAGGCGAGGCGAGGCGAGGCGAGGAAGCTCACATTGCCAGCAGTGGCGCCCTCCAACAAGACTCTGCCACACCCCGCACAGGCCTTACGCCGGTCGGCCGCGCGCCAGCCCTCCTGCGCTGGACACCAGGGACAAGATGCGTCTTCCGCGAGTGTCGAAGGCTGCACGCGCCAAGCGGATGACAGGAGGTGCAACGAGAAGCTGCGCGTCTCACACACACGGCGGCGCGCGCTAATTCGGCTGTCGCTCTGCTGGCACGTCGGATTGCGGAAGGAAGTGCTTACAATTACAATTCTGTTCGTGTTTTATGTTGTAAAGTTGTTAGCTTGTAACGATGTAATGTTAATAAATAAATTTATAAATCTCCAAAAAAAAAAAATACACGACGCGCGTACTTCCGGCTCATAAGTTTTGGATCTCAGGATTGCGTTCGCGCTAGCGTGACGAATTGTCAGTAAAAAAAAATGCGGCTGCTTTCGACCGAAAAGTATGATTTTGTGTGTGTTGGGATAAGAACCGAATGCGAATTCTGCCATGCGCCTACATTACATGGGCGCCAACGGCCATACCATGTTGAATACACCGGTTCTCGTCCGATCACCGAAGTTAAGCAACATCGGGCGTGGTTAGTACTTGGATGGGTGACCACCTGGGAACATCACGTGCTGTTGGCTCCCTTTCATTTACTTTTTTTTTTTATACCGCCCTCTTTCCATACCACCGTTCTGTTGTGACAAAGATTCTTGCTTAAGCATTTTAATCTATTGTAATGACCATAAGGTGCGAAATTGCAGTAAATATCTCAGTTTGAGGGAGAATGTGCTAACCAAGTTCGCCAGGAAGTCTTTGAAAACGACAAAACAGTACGAATCGGCAGATGTGTTCTGAAATACGTCAGCGCCTGTTGTTGTGTAGCGGTGTACAATTCCTACTTCGATATGTAATTATAAATTTATTCCTTAGTCGACTCGTCTCGTCTCGTCATCTCCTGCAGACGTTTCTTGTGCTTGCGCTGTTATATGGGCCACGACCCGAGCGGCAGC
Source organism: Schistocerca serialis cubense (assembly GCF_023864345.2). Lineage (NCBI taxonomy): Eukaryota > Metazoa > Arthropoda > Insecta > Orthoptera > Acrididae > Schistocerca > Schistocerca serialis. The sequence continues at coordinate 104,286,598 of NC_064648.1, forward strand.
GAGCGGCAGTCGAGCAAAGTCGGGACAAGTCGGGACGGGGACAGGGACAGGGATAGGAAAGGTGCGAATGCACTGCAAATTACGCAAACACCTCGTCTGAGGCGAGGCGAGGCGAGGCGAGGCGAGGAAGCTCACATTGCCAGCAGTGGCGCCCTCCAACAAGACTCTGCCACACCCCGCACAGGCCTTACGCCGGTCGGCCGCGCGCCAGCCCTCCTGCGCTGGACACCAGGGACAAGATGCGTCTTCCGCGAGTGTCGAAGGCTGCACGCGCCAAGCGGATGACAGGAGGTGCAACGAGAAGCTGCGCGTCTCACACACACGGCGGCGCGCGCTAATTCGGCTGTCGCTCTGCTGGCACGTCGGATTGCGGAAGGAAGTGCTTACAATTACAATTCTGTTCGTGTTTTATGTTGTAAAGTTGTTAGCTTGTAACGATGTAATGTTAATAAATAAATTTATAAATCTCCAAAAAAAAAAATACACGACGCGCGTACTTCCGGCTCATAAGTTTTGGATCTCAGGATTGCGTTCGCGCTAGCGTGACGAATTGTCAGTAAAAAAAAATGCGGCTGCTTTCGACCGAAAAGTATGATTTTGTGTGTGTTGGGATAAGAACCGAATGCGAATTCTGCCATGCGCCTACATTACATGGGCGCCAACGGCCATACCATGTTGAATACACCGGTTCTCGTCCGATCACCGAAGTTAAGCAACATCGGGCGTGGTTAGTACTTGGATGGGTGACCACCTGGGAACATCACGTGCTGTTGGCTCCCTTTCATTTACTTTTTTTTTTTTATACCGCCCTCTTTCCATACCACCGTTCTGTTGTGACAAAGATTCTTGCTTAAGCATTTTAATCTATTGTAATGACCATAAGGTGCGAAATTGCAGTAAATATCTCAGTTTGAGGGAGAATGTGCTAACCAAGTTCGCCAGGAAGTCTTTGAAAACGACAAAACAGTACGAATCGGCAGATGTGTTCTGAAATACGTCAGCGCCTGTTGTTGTGTAGCGGTGTACAATTCCTACTTCGATATGTAATTATAAATTTATTCCTTAGTCGACTCGTCTCGTCTCGTCATCTCCTGCAGACGTTTCTTGTGCTTGCGCTGTTATATGGGCCACGACCCGAGCGGCAGCGAGCGGCAGTCGAGCAAAGTCGGGACAAGTCGGGACGGGGACAGGGACAGGGATAGGAAAGGTGCGAATGCACTGCAAATTACGCAAACACCTCGTCTGAGGCGAGGCGAGGCGAGGCGAGGCGAGGAAGCTCACATTGCCAGCAGTGGCGCCCTCCAACAAGACTCTGCCACACCCCGCACAGGCCTTACGCCGGTCGGCCGCGCGCCAGCCCTCCTGCGCTGGACACCAGGGACAAGATGCGTCTTCCGCGAGTGTCGAAGGCTGCACGCGCCAAGCGGATGACAGGAGGTGCAACGAGAAGCTGCGCGTCTCACACACACGGCGGCGCGCGCTAATTCGGCTGTCGCTCTGCTGGCACGTCGGATTGCGGAAGGAAGTGCTTACAATTACAATTCTGTTCGTGTTTTATGTTGTAAAGTTGTTAGCTTGTAACGATGTAATGTTAATAAATAAATTTATAAATCTCCAAAAAAAAAAATACACGACGCGCGTACTTCCGGCTCATAAGTTTTGGATCTCAGGATTGCGTTCGCGCTAGCGTGACGAATTGTCAGTAAAAAAAAATGCGGCTGCTTTCGACCGAAAAGTATGATTTTGTGTGTGTTGGGATAAGAACCGAATGCGAATTCTGCCATGCGCCTACATTACATGGGCGCCAACGGCCATACCATGTTGAATACACCGGTTCTCGTCCGATCACCGAAGTTAAGCAACATCGGGCGTGGTTAGTACTTGGATGGGTGACCACCTGGGAACATCACGTGCTGTTGGCTCCCTTTCATTTACTTTTTTTTTTATACCGCCCTCTTTCCATACCACCGTTCTGTTGTGACAAAGATTCTTGCTTAAGCATTTTAATCTATTGTAATGACCATAAGGTGCGAAATTGCAGTAAATATCTCAGTTTGAGGGAGAATGTGCTAACCAAGTTCGCCAGGAAGTCTTTGAAAACGACAAAACAGTACGAATCGGCAGATGTGTTCTGAAATACGTCAGCGCCTGTTGTTGTGTAGCGGTGTACAATTCCTACTTCGATATGTAATTATAAATTTATTCCTTAGTCGACTCGTCTCGTCTCGTCATCTCCTGCAGACGTTTCTTGTGCTTGCGCTGTTATATGGGCCACGACCCGAGCGGCAGCGAGCGGCAGTCGAGCAAAGTCGGGACAAGTCGGGACGGGGACAGGGACAGGATAGGAAAGGTGCGAATGCACTGCAAATTACGCAAACACCTCGTCTGAGGCGAGGCGAGGCGAGGCGAGGCGAGGAAGCTCACATTGCCAGCAGTGGCGCCCTCCAACAAGACTCTGCCACACCCCGCACAGGCCTTACGCCGGTCGGCCGCGCGCCAGCCCTCCTGCGCTGGACACCAGGGACAAGATGCGTCTTCCGCGAGTGTCGAAGGCTGCACGCGCCAAGCGGATGACAGGAGGTGCAACGAGAAGCTGCGCGTCTCACACACACGGCGGCGCGCGCTAATTCGGCTGTCGCTCTGCTGGCACGTCGGATTGCGGAAGGAAGTGCTTACAATTACAATTCTGTTCGTGTTTTATGTTGTAAAGTTGTTAGCTTGTAACGATGTAATGTTAATAAATAAATTTATAAATCTCCAAAAAAAAAAATACACGACGCGCGTACTTCCGGCTCATAAGTTTTGGATCTCAGGATTGCGTTCGCGCTAGCGTGACGAATTGTCAGTAAAAAAAATGCGGCTGCTTTCGACCGAAAAGTATGATTTTGTGTGTGTTGGATAAGAACCGAATGCGAATTCTGCCATGCGCCTACATTACATGGGCGCCAACGGCCATACCATGTTGAATACACCGGTTCTCGTCCGATCACCGAAGTTAAGCAAACATCGGGCGTGGTTAGTACTTGGATGGGTGACCACCTGGGAACATTACGTGCTGTTGGCTCCCTTTCATTTACTTTTTTTTTTTATACCGCCCTCTTTCCATACCACCGTTCTGTTGTGACAAAGATTCTTGCTTAAGCATTTTAATCTATTGTAATGACCATAAGGTGCGAAATTGCAGTAAATATCTCAGTTTGAGGGAGAATGTGCTAACCAAGTTCGCCAGGAAGTCTTTGAAAACGACAAAACAGTACGAATCGGCAGATGTGTTCTGAAATACGTCAGCGCCTGTTGTTGTGTAGCGGTGTACAATTCCTACTTCGATATGTAATTATAAATTTATTCCTTAGTCGACTCGTCTCGTCTCGTCATCTCCTGCAGACGTTTCTTGTGCTTGCGCTGTTATATGGGCCACGACCCGAGCGGCAGCGAGCGGCAGTCGAGCAAAGTCGGGACAAGTCGGGACGGGGACAGGGACAGGGATAGGAAGGTGCGAATGCACTGCAAATTACGCAAACACCTCGTCTGAGGCGAGGCGAGGCGAGGCGAGGCGAGGAAGCTCACATTGCCAGCAGTGGCGCCCTCCAACAAGACTCTGCCACACCCCGCACAGGCCTTACGCCGGTCGGCCGCGCGCCAGCCCTCCTGCGCTGGACACCAGGGACAAGATGCGTCTTCCGCGAGTGTCGAAGGCTGCACGCGCCAAGCGGATGACAGGAGGTGCAACGAGAAGCTGCGCGTCTCACACACACGGCGGCGCGCGCTAATTCGGCTGTCGCTCTGCTGGCACGTCGGATTGCGGAAGGAAGTGCTTACAATTACAATTCTGTTCGTGTTTTATGTTGTAAAGTTGTTAGCTTGGTAACGATGTAATGTTAATAAATAAATTTATAAATCTCCAAAAAAAAAAATACACGACGCGCGTACTTCCGGCTCATAAGTTTTGGATCTCAGGATTGCGTTCGCGCTAGCGTGACG